>NC_037672.1:27872858-28125583 GCF_003255815.1 Theropithecus gelada
ACTTTTTTTTTTTTTTTTTTTTTTTTTTTTTTTTTTTTTTTTTAATTTATTTATTATTATTATACTGTAAGTTGTAGGGTACATGTGCATAACGTGCAGGTTTGTTACATATGTATACTTGTGCCTTGTTGGTGTGCTGCACCCATCAACTCGTCATTTACATCAGGTATAACTCCCAATGCAATCCCTCCCCCCGCCCCCCTCCCCATGATAGGCCCCGGTGTGTGATGTTCCCCTTCCCGAGTCCAAGTGATCTCATTGTTCAGTTCCCACCTATGAGTGAGAACATGCGGTGTTTGGTTTTCTGTTCTTGTGATAGTTTGCTAAGAATGATGGATTCCAGCTGCATCCATGTCCCTACAAAGGACACAAACTCATCCTTTTTTATGGCTGCATAGTATTCCATGGTGTATATATGCCACATTTTCTTAATCCAATCTGTCACTGATGGACATTTGGGTTGATTCCAAGTCTTTGCTATTGTGAATAGTGCTGCAATAAACATACGTGTGCATGTGTCTTTATAGCAGCATAATTTATAATCCTTTGGGTATATACCCAGTAATGGGATGGCTGGGTCATATGGTACATCTAGTTCTAGATCCTTGAGGAATCGCCATACTGTTTTCCATAATGGTTGAACTAGTTTACAATCCCACCAACAGTGTAAAAGTGTTCCTATTTCTCCACATCCTCTCCAGCACCTGTTGTTTCCTGACTTTTGAATGATCGCCATTCTAACTGGTGTGAGATGGTATCTCATTGTGGTTTTGATTTGCATTTCTCTGATAGCAAGTGATGATGAGCATTTTTTCATGTGTTTGTTGGCTGTATGAATGTCTTCTTTTGAGAAATGTCTATTCATATCCTTTGCCCACTTTTTGATGGGGTTGTTTGTTTTTTTCTTGTAAATTTGTTGGAGTTCTTTGTAGGTTCTGGATATTAGCCCTTTGTCAGATGAGTAGATTGCAAAAATTTTCTCCCATTCTGTAGGTTGCCTGTTCACTCTGATGGTAGTTTCTTTTGCTGTGCAGAAGCTCTTTAGTTTAATGAGATCCCATTTGTCAATTTTGGCTTTTGCTGCCGTTGCTTTTGGTGTTTTAGACATGAAGTCTTTGCCCATGCCTATGTCCTGAATGGTACTACCTAGATTTTCCTCTAGGATTTTTATGGTATTAGGTCTAACATTTAAGTCTCTAATCCATCTTGAATTAATTTTCGTATAAGGAGTAAGGAAAGGATCCAGTTTCAGCTTTCTACTTATGGCTAGCCAATTTTCCCAGCACCATTTATTAAATAGGGAATCCTTTCCCCATTTCTTGTTTCTCTCAGGTTTGTCAAAGATCAGATGGCTGTAGATGTGTGGTATTATTTCTGAGGACTCTGTTCTGTTCCATTGGTCTATATCTCTGTTTTGGTACCAGTACCATGCTGTTTTGGTTACTGTAGCCTTGTAGTATAGTTTGAAGTCAGGTAGCGTGATGCCTCCAGCTTTGTTCTTTTGACTTAGGATTGTCTTGGAGATGCGGGCTCTTTTTTGGTTCCATATGAACTTTAAAGCAGTTTTTTCCAATTCTGTGAAGAAACTCATTGGTAGCTTGATGGGGATGGCATTGAATCTATAAATTACCTTGGGCAGTATGGCCATTTTCACGATATTGATTCTTCCTATCCATGAGCATGGTATGTTCTTCCATTTGTTTGTGTCCTCTTTGATTTCACTGAGCAGTGGTTTGTAGTTCTCCTTGAAGAGGTCCTTTACATCCCTTGTAAGTTGGATTCCTAGGTATTTGATTCTCTTTGAAGCAATTGTGAATGGAAGTTCATTCATGATTTGGCTCTCTGTTTGTCTGTTACTAGTGTATAAGAATGCTTGTGATTTTTGCACATTAATTTTGTATCCTGAGACTTTGCTGAAGTTGCTTATCAGCTTAAGGAGATTTTGGGCTGAGACAATGGGGTTTTCTAAATATACAATCATGTCATCTGCAAAGAGGGACAATTTGACTTCTTCTTTTCCTAACTGAATACCCTTGATTTCTTTCTCTTGCCTGATTGCCCTAGCCAGAACTTCCAACACTATGTTGAATAGGAGTGGTGAGAGAGGGCATCCCTGTCTTGTGCCAGTTTTCAAAGGGAATTTTTCCAGTTTTTGCCCATTCAGTATGATATTGGCTGTGGGTTTGTCATAAATAGCTCTTATTATTTTGAGGTACGTTCCATCAATACCGAATTTATTGAGCGTTTTTAGCATGAAGGGCTGTTGAATTTTGTCAAAAGCCTTTTCTGCATCTATTGAAATAATCATGTGGTTCTTGTCTTTGGTTCTGTTTATATGCTGGATTATGTTTATTGATTTGCGAATGTTGAACCAGCCTTGCATCCCAGGGATGAAGCCCACTTGATCATGGTGGATAAGCTTTTTGATGTGTTGCTGAATCCGGTTTGCCAGTATTTTATTGAGGATTTTTGCATCGATGTTCATCAGGGATATTGGTCTAAAATTCTCTTTTTTTGTTGTATCTCTGCCAGGCTTTGGTATCAGGATGATGTTGGCCTCATAAAATGAGTTAGGGAGGATTCCCTCTTTTTCTATTGATTGGAATAGTTTCAGAAGGAATGGTACCAACTCCTCCTTGTACCTCTGGTAGAATTCAGCTGTGAATCCATCTGGTCCTGGACTTTTTTTGGTTGGTAGGCTATTAATTGTTGCCTCGATTTCAGAGCCTGCTATTGGTCTATTCAGGGATTCAACTTCTTCCTGGTTTAGTCTTGGAAGAGTGTAAGTGTCCAGGAAATTATCCATTTCTTCTAGATTTTCCAGTTTATTTGCGTAGAGGTGTTTATAGTATTCTCTGATGGTAGTTTGTATTTCTGTGGGGTCGGTGGTGATATCCCCTTTTTCATTTTTAATTGCGTCGATTTGATTCTTCTCTCTTTTCTTCTTTATTAGTCTTGCTAGTGGTCTGTCAATTTTGTTGATCTTTTCAAAAAACCAACTCCTGGATTCATTGATTTTTTGGAGGGTTTTTTGTGTCTCTATCTCCTTCAGTTCTGCTCTGATCTTAGTTATTTCTAGCCTTCTGCTAGCTTTCGAATGTGTTTGCTCTTGCTTCTCTAGTTCTTTTAATTGCAATGTTAGAGTGTCAATTTTAGATCTTTCCTGCTTTCTCTTGTGGGCATTTAGTGCTATAAATTTCCCTCTACACACTGCTTTAAATGTGTCCCAGAGATTCTGGTATGTTGTATCTTTGTTCTCATTGGTTTCAAAGAACATCTTTATTTCTGCCTTCATTTCGTTATGTACCCAGTAGTCATTCAGGAGCAGGTTGTTCAGTTTCCATGTAGTTGAGCGGTTTTGATTGAGTTTCTTAGTCCTGAGTTCTAGTTTGATTGCACTGTGGTCTGACAGACAGTTTGTTATAATTTCTGTTCTTGTACATTTGCTGAGGAGTGCTTTACTTCCAATTACGTGGTCAATTTTGGAATAAGTACGATGTGGTGCTGAGAAGAATGTATATTCTGTTGATTTGGGGTGGAGAGTTCTATAGATGTCTATTAGGTCTGCTTGCTGCAGAGATGAGTTCAATTCCTGGATATCCTTGTTAACTTTCTGTCTCGTTGATCTGTCTAATGTTGACAATGGAGTGTTGAAGTCTCCCATTATTATTGTATGGGAGTCTAAGTCTCTTTGTAAGTCTCTAAGGACTTGCTTTATGAATCTGGGTGCTCCTGTATTGGGTGCATATATATTTAGGATAGTTAGCTCTTCCTGTTGAATTGATCCCTTTACCATTATGTAATGGCCTTCTTTGTCTCTTTTGATCTTTGATGGTTTAAAGTCTGTTTTATCAGAGACTAGTATTGCAACCCCTGCTTTTTTTTTGTTCTCCATTTGCTTGGTAAATCTTCCTCCAACCCTTTATTTTGAGCCTATGTATGTCTCTGCATGTGAGATGGGTCTCCTGAATACAGCAGACTGATGGGTCTTGACTCTTTATCCAGTTTGCCAGTCTGTGTCTTTTCATTGGAGCATTTAGTCCATTTACATTTAAGGTTAAGATTGTTATGTGTGAACTTGATCCTGCCATTATGATATTAACTGGTTATTTTGCTCATTAGTTGATGCAGTTTCTTCCTAGCCTCGATGGTCTTTACATTTTGGCATGTTTTTGAGATGGCTGGTACCGGTTGTTCCTTTCCATGTTGAGTGCTTCCTTCAGGGTCTCTTGTAAGGCAGGCCTAGTGGTGACAAAATCTCTAAGCATTTGCTTATCTGTAAAGGATTTTATTTCTCCTTCACTTATGAAACTTAGTTTGGCTGGATATGAAATTCTGGGTTTAAAATTCTTTTCTTTAAGAATGTTGAATATTGGCCCCCACTCTCTTCTGGCTTGTAGAGTTTCTGCCGAGAGATCTGCTGTGAGTCTGATGGGCTTCCCTTTGTGGGTAACCCGACCTTTCTCTCTGGCTGCCCTTAAGATTTTTTCCTTCATTTCAACTTTGGTGAATCTGGCAATTATGTGTCTTGGAGTTGCTCTTCTCGAGGAGTATCTTTGTGGCGTTCTCTGTATTTCCTGGATTTGAATGTTGGCCTGCCCTACTAGGTTGGGGAAGTTCTCCTGGATGATATCCTGAAGAGTGTTTTCCAACTTGGTTCCATTTTCCCCCTCACTTTCAGGCACCCCAATCAGACGTAGATTTGGTCTTTTTACATAATCCCATACTTCTTGCAGGCTTTGTTCATTTCTTTTTCTTCTTTTTTCTTTTGGTTTCTCTTCTCGCTTCATTTCATTCATTTGATCCTCAATTGCTGATACTCTTTCTTCCAGTTGATCGAGTCGGTTACTGAAGCTTGTGCATTTGTCACGTATTTCTCGTGTCATGGTTTTCATCTCTTTCATTTCGTTTATGACCTTCTCTGCATTAATTAGTCTAGCCGTCAATTCTTCCACTTTTTTTTCAAGATTTTTAGTTTCTTTGCGCTGGGTACGTAATTCCTCCTTTAGCTCTGAGAAATTTGATGGACTGAAGCCTTCTTCTCTCATCTCGTCAAAGTCATTCTCCGTCCAGCTTTGATCCGTTGCTGGCGATGAGCTGCGCTCCTTTGCCGGGGGAGATGCGCTCTTGTTTTTTGAATTTCCAGCTTTTCTGCCCTGCTTTTTCCCCATCTTTGTGGTTTTATCTGCCTCTGGTCTTTGATGATGGTGATGTACTGATGGGGTTTTGGTGTAGTTGTCCTTCCTGTTTGATAGTTTTCCTTCTAACAGTCAGGACCCTCAGCTGTAGGTCTGTTGGAGATTGCTTGAGGTCCACTCCAGACCCTGTTTGCCTGGGTAACAGCAGCAGAGGCTGCAGAAGATAGAATATTTCTGAACAGCAAGTGTACCTGTCTGATTCTTGCTTTGGAAGCTTCCTCTCAGGGGTGTACTCCACCCTGTGAGGTGTGGGGTGTCAGACTGCCCCTAGTGGGGGATGTCTCCCAGTTAGGCTACTCAGGGGTCAGGGACCCGCTTGAGCAGGGAGTCTGTCCCTTCTCAGATCTCAACCTCCGTGTTGGGAGATCCACTGCTCTCTTCAAAGCTGTCAGACAGAGTCGTTTGCGTCTGCAGAGGTGTCTGCTGCTTTGTTATTGTTTTCTGTGCCCTGCCCCCAGAGGTGGAGTCTACAGAGACAGGCAGGTTTCCTTGAGCTGCTGTGAGCTCCACCCAGTTCGAGCTTCCCAGCAGCTTTGTTTACCTACTTAAGCCTCAGCAATGGCGGGCGCCCCTCCCCCAGCCTCGCTGCTGCCTTGCCGGTAGATCACAGACTGCTGTAATAGCAATGAGGGAGGCTCCGTGGGTGTGGGACCCTCCCGGCCAGGTGTGGGATATGATCTCCTGGTGTGCCTGTTTGCTCAAAGCGCAGTATTGGGGTGGGAGTTACCCGATTCTCCAGGTGTTGTGTGTCTCAGTTCCCCTGGCTAGGAAAAGGGATTCCCTTCCCCCTTGCGCTTCTCAGGTGAGGCAATGCCTCGCCCTGCTTCAGCTCTCGCTGGTCGGGCTGCAGCAGCTGACCAGTACCGATCGTCCGGCACTCCCCAGTGAGATGAACCCAGTACCTCAGTTGAAAATGCCGAAATCACCGGTCTTCTGTGTCGCTGGCGCTGGGAGTTGAAGACTGGAGCTGCTCCTATTCGGCCATCTTGCTCCGCCCCCCCTCATTTTTATGTAATGGTCCAGTCAACTAGGTAATGCTGTGAGACACACACTTAGCAGAAGTATTGAACAGTGACTGATTTGCATTAAAATATGATAAAACTTGTCTAGAGTAGTAATGTAGAGTTCATTAGATTAGTAATAGAATTGTGGTCCATTTTCCCTTAGGTTACCAATCAAAATCCATCACTATGGATTTAGACATGAAATCGACTCTTTTTCTGACAGGGTTAATCACTTAGTCCAGTACGAATTGAAATAGCTTCCTTTTTAAAGAACCAAAATGCAGTAGGAGGATAGGATTAAAAACACTGGGCTTCAAGTTAGGAAACAAACATTCTGGTGGGCCAGTGAGAAGTTAAAGGACATAGGAAAAAAATTAAAATTCTATATCCTTCATGTTGTCATAGGTAGAATTTAATAAGTAGGCTACAAGTCTTGGGTCTCTGATTGATTTAATATTATGTGAGTAATTGGAAAGCTATTTCTCAACATATATTATATAGACTGGAAAATGAAACGTGTAATCCATTGAGAATAAAATGTAAATTTTACATGAAGTAGTGTTCTATTTTCTGCACTCAATAAAGCTACTTTTATTTCTGGAAAATCTGATTGTAAAGTACACAGAAAGTTTTGGTTCTTTGTCCCAATTCCTCTGACCTTATGCAAGGAACTGATTTCTCTCCTTCTCAGCATTGTCTGAAAAAAGGGTATAACCATGTTGCTTTCCTTATACCACAGGGTTCTGGCAAAAAATCACATAAAGAAGGCAGAAAGAAGTTATTATCTTAACTGAAATGTTACATTGTTTTAAGGGTCCTTTCTGGGTGTGTTACCGTCATTGCTCTGCTACTGCAGGACTTCAGTGCCAAACAAATGCACGACAACTTAGTTAAGATATTGCCCTGCAAAGGCCAAAATATGTGAAGGTATTCAGTTACAAATAGCTGGTGAGTATCTTTGGCTGATAAAGATTTTAGAAATAAGGAATGTGGGGAAAATTGTAATTGTTAGTGGACTTAGTAGGTTACAGAAGTTTTATATTATGAAAATATAGCAAGACACAAAATTTTTTAAAATGCCAAGCACATACTGCCTACCATTAGGCATTGCCATTACACACACCCACACAAATACACAGATCTGAATGTCTGATATATGTATATATTATATATAAAACATATAATATCTATTATATATAAAACATAATATATATTACATATAAACATATATATTTATATATTATGACATTTATATGTTGTATATATAATATATATTATATATGTTTTATATATAAACACATATATGCACACACACAAAAGAGATAAAAAAGATAAAAGGAGATTTATACATACACACATACACATATAAACATTGACTTTTTCTTATTAGAAAAAAAGAAGAAACAAAACAAATGATCATCAATAAAAGAATGGTTACTCATATTATGGCATGTATATGTATATATATACATATGTATAAACTTTATGTGTGATTAAAAATAATTGAGAACTGTATCAGTTGATTGTGTGTATGTGGAAGGGGAACTGTTCACAAGAAAAATTTTAAGTGATAAAGGAAGATGCAGAAAAGGGTGTAAGATAACCAACAATTAAGAGGGAATGTGTATTTGACTTTTAAAAATCAAAACATCATGTTGTAAACCTTAAATATATACAATAAAAAAGAAAATAGGTATAGTTGTATATGTTCAGGAGGCACCATGGGTGATCCCTGAAAGATAAAGCAAAATGGTAAAATAATCTGGGGTCACAACCTAATGGATACATTACACAACTAAGGTTAAAAATAAATAGGACACATGCAAATAAGAGGATATAGCCACATTATTGGAGCAGGGTTTACAACAGATAGTGAGTCCAATCATTCTTCCAAGGATCATGAGGTTCCGTTGTCTCTAGAGCAGGCAGGAGGCAATGAGGTATCTGATTGAGAGATGAGTAGAGTAATTTCCGTGGTAGTTTTAGAACAGATGAAAAAGATGAGTTACAGGAAGTAAGTTTCAGTTAGTTTCTTAATCTCTTCTGGCTCCTGTGATAGAATACCACAAGTTGTGTAATTTATAGTAAACAGATATGTGTTTAACTCACCAATATGAAGGCTGGAAAGTCTAAAATCAAGGGGCTGGCATCTGACAAGTGTTTTCTGGCTGTGTCATTCCACATCAGAAGGGTGGAAGGGCCAGCAAGTGGGTGCAAAAGACAGAGCCCAAAGGTCTGGGCTTACTTTTACAGCACCACACTCCTTAAACTGATGACTACATGAATCCATTCATGAGGACTTTGTGCTAATCACCCAGTCACCTCTTATTAGGCCCTACCTCCCAATCCTGTTGCATTGGGGACTAAGTTACCAACATATACATTTTGAGGGACACATCGAAACCATAGCAATTAAAAAGGGTGTCATTTTGAAAGTGATAAGTAGGTCACGTTCCCCATTCTATATATTGAGGTTTAGAGCTGAGCTCTATACGTTGGTATGAAAAAGTTTGGTTTCAACATTCATTCAACTTTCTGAGTCCTCCTAGATTTATAATTCAGTGATAAACTTTTTGTAAAACACAGGGTCAACCCTAATAGAATATATTTATTTAAGATTAATTTAGCTTTCTATTGAGTTTTCTCCTACTTCTTGTAAATATTTAAAAATTTATGTTAAATAAAAAGATTTTGTATTCTGTAAATTTTCCTGGGAAGAGTGGAGAAAAATTATTTAAAAAATTAGATGGCTAGCCATACTTTATTTGTGGGTAGTGTTTAATGAATAATAATTTATTACCTTTATTAATTAATACTTATTAATTACTCATGGTGCCTCCTGCACATATACAACTATACACATAATAAGTTATAAATAATATTTTATCCAGGAAATCTATAATTTGGACCTTCATGAACCTAAATGCTATGACCACTTCATTGAGTGGTTTATAGCTCTGACTCTGGAATTATAGAATCTGATGTTCTAATTCTAACTCTACAATTTACTAGTTAATACATTTAGTATATTCTTATACATTTAGTATATTCAAATTCCAGTTTTCTCATTAAAATTATAACTTCAAAGGGATGTTTTATTTATAAAATAAAATAATGTAGACAAACACTTACAAGAACTTGTCAAAAACTAAATAAATGGCAAAAGTGGTTATTCCTAAATTAAATTATTAAATTATATTTTCATAATTATTTTAAACTTAAAAGTCCATAAAAATAGTTTAATTTTAGGTACAGAGGTAAAAAGAATTAGCATTAAGGCAGCATGCCCCCCCCCCCCAAAAAAAGTGAGATTTGGAATAAATTAGTCAAACAAATCCTGTGTATATTTTAGGACTGAAAAAGTCACTGATGTGACTTTTTTCTTTGAGGTGATGAGAAATACATTGTTCATTTCTCAGCTTTAACTCGAGAATCAAATGACACAAAATTTGTTAAAGGACTTTTAAAAAAATTGTAAAGCAAGATACCAATGTAAGCTTCTTATGATTATTTTATGTTTCAAATGTCTCTAGACTGACTTATTAGAACTCTACACTTTCCAGATCTTTAGAAAGTTCATTCATTTGATTATCACATTTTTTTAGAAAAGTTTGGGGCTAGGCAACACAAGAGAGACATGACTAAAAATAGCAGCAATGCAACAAACCTTACCTGAAAGCCAACATTTTGAAGATAGCGAGAGCCTATCTGTTCAAATTAAACCCCAGGGTGGTCTTGAGAGGCAAAGATTAAATGTGATGATCTGAAAGAACTTCTTATCCCGTCTACTTATCCATTTCATAAAAACATTTTCCTTTCACTAGTAAGAAAATTTTAACAAGGATTGATGCTTAATTGTATATTATTTTCAGATAGTTCTATATAAAAATCTAATACTGTCCATATGTGAGGTAAATGTTTGGTATATTGATTCCATTCTTAAATGCCAAATATATGTTTCGTCATGGTCAAGTAAAAGGAAGAGTCAGCTGCATTGGCAAGATATTATACATAAGTATGTCACTTGTGATAGCATTAGCGCTAAATTCATCCCTTGAAAAATGTTCTAAAATGATAGATGAGCCTTCTGATCTTGAATGGATGGGCTAAGTTTATTTTAACAAAATACCAATTAAAATTGGAGTGTCTTCCAAAAGGACATGGGTATAAACCGGGTGTACTCGAAGACCTTCACATTTAATTTATTATGTCGTCTTGAAAGTCCCAGGTTATACTGTAAAGTTCAATCATAAAATTCTGGACCAGGGCTCTCTGCCTAGTCTTTTGACTAGGATTTGCATGATCAAAATGCAAACAAGTGCAATCTGAATGAAAAAGTAGATGAAATGTGGAAGAATATGCCTTAACAGAGACTAGGGGAGAAAACATGCTAACAATAAACAATATTATGCAAACAGTGATAATGTAAATACAAAGTCTGAGGTTTCCAAAGTGCTATAGAAATGTATGTAACCTTTATCTATTACAGATAGTTTCTTTAATTTCATGCGTGTTGTGCCTACTTTTATTTTTCTGTTTACTTTCGTTTTCACATTATTTAAAATGAAGCGCTAAGCAATTACTATAAACTGAAAACACTAGAACAAATACCATGAAGATAAGAGAAAACTACTTGTGATATCTCCAAACAAAAAGAAATTAATATGTAGAAGAGATGTCTCCATTCCCATATTCATTGCAGTGTTATTCAAAATAGTCAAGATATGGAATCGACCTGTGTCTAGTAATGGATAAATGGATAAAGAAAATGTATATACAGTGAAATATCATTCCACCTTAAAAAAAATATGCTGTCACTTGTGACAACACGGGTGAACCTGGGGAATATTATGATCAATGAAGTAAGCTAGGCACAGAAAGACAAATCCTGCCTGATCTCACTTACATGTGGAATTTAAAAATGCCAAACTCAGAGAAGCAGAGGAGAATGGTGGGTACTAGCGGCTGGGAGGTAGGAGTATTGCGGTTGGTTTAAGGGCACACATTTTCAGTCAGACAGGAAAAGTAAGTCATGGAAATTCATTGAAGAGCATGGTGATCATGCTCTACAATATAGTTAATCATAATGTATGTTTTACATAAAAATTGCTAATAGAATAGATGTGAAATGTTCTTACTACAAAAATGATAAGTATGTAATGTAATAGAAATGTTAATTAGCTTGATTTAATCAATCTACAAGGTATACATATATCAAAACTTCATGTTATACTTCATAACTATATACACATTTATTTCTCAATTAAACCTTAATAAAGCTGAAAAATGAAGACAGAGCCATTACAAATTAACTATAAAGAGTTTACAAATCCAGATAAATGAAGTCTGTGTGTGAAAAAATCCTATGCATGCCCTATTAGATGGAGCCTGACTAATGATGAAGAATCCATGGAGGCTGCAATTCAACTGGCCTAGGATTTTTTTTTTTTTTTTTTTTTTTTAAGCCAGAGTCATGAAAGACAAAAAATGAATATATATAAATAAAAATAAAAACAATTTTTTCTTGGTGAAGCACTGTAGATTAAAATAACTCAATAGACGTCGCAACTAAGATGAAAGTATTTTCCTTTAATTAAGATCATCTTTAATAAAAAAAATAGAGATCGTTGAGTATGGACTGCACATGAGGAGCGGTAGTATATTGTAAGGGGTTAATTATATTGTGGTTATGTGGAAGAATGACCTACTTATTGGGCAATACAGGGTGAATATCTGTAGCTAAACAAATATTTTAGCAAAAGTTATATATATACATATATATATATACACACACACATGCATACACACATGCTTATACACACATATATATACATACATATGCACACATATGTATACACATACATATATGTTACATTATTTTAACTATATTTCCTTTTAGTAGGGAAATATCAAAGTAATATGTTAATGTAAATTCACCAAAACAGTTTATGGCAGACTTGTGGGTAAATTGCTGAAATCTGATATGTGTAATAAAAGAAGTACTGGAAGTCTTTACAGATCCACAAATGCATAATTCTGTATTTTTCTCCTAATTCTGTCAGTAAATATAACTTCTAAATTTAATATGTCTACTTGTTTTCTATACAATGAAGACAATAGATTTAGTGGTTTCTCTGAGACCACTTATTTCTAGAATTCTGTGACTTATTTTATGTGTGACATTTAAACAATAGTAAAAGCGTCGACAGAAAGCAGTTAGTTATGATTTTGCTATTCAGCTTTCTCTGCATATTTTAAGGTTCCGATTACAATGCTACATGTGGACAAACTGCAAGTAAGTCACATTTAACATGTGCTTGTGTTGACCAAAGGACAATTAAAAGCCATTAAAATGACAAACAATGGACTTGGCATTATAAACCTAACTATAAACTGGACAAAATCCATATTCTAGCAATTTAAAAATAACTTAAATAAGAAAAAAAACCTCATGCATTTAAAACTATATTGCTCTGAAGTCAATACAATTCACTCAGATGGTGAAAATTAAAGAGAATTTGTTATTTATTCTGCAGCTGAGTAAATTCTCTTAGATTCCTGGGCAAATAATAAACTGAATTCTAACTTATTTAGGAAAGAAGTAAAGAACAAAGATTTGTTCAGTAAATGTTCACTTATAAGGGTGAAGGAATTGAAACTTACATAGATTAAAAACTTTGATTATGGACACATCTGGTTAGGAAAAACACAGGATTTGGACTCCGATGTATTGGACCTAAGTGTCTGTATCCCTTGGTACTGTGCTATATACTACATGGCACCTTATAAAATTTATGTTGTAAGTTTTTAATCCTGATCCATATGTTTACTATGTGAACTTGGAAAGGTCTCAGTTTTTTTCCTCTTTAAAATAGGATAATAAATTCTGCATTTTGAGATAGTTTGTGGTATTCAACATTGCATTATCATTATTAAGAGTTGAAAAGAATACAAAGCATGGCATCGTTAAATAATTTTAATTCCCAAAATGTTCACAATGATGATTATATCCAAATATATAACACCTTCATGTTACACATGAAAGACTCTTAGTCAAGTACGCTTATTATATATATTTTTTCAAATTCAAACAGTGAAACAAAATGTCCCAGCAATGTAGAGAAAAAGCAGCTTGAATACATTGAATGGTATTTCACACCCACATAAGGACTGTGTCATTACAATACAAATAAAAACATTTAAAAAAGATTTTTCTTGGAAGATTGCTCTGGTTATTTACCAGTAAACAGTAAAAAATATAAAACATATGAAATAGAAGATATAAGTAAAATGATTATAAGTAATATATAACATAAACTATACAACTGTAAAAACACAATCCAGAGGTACAATAATATATATGGATAAATGAAGTATTTAACACGTTTATGTTATATGACATATATTTTATACATGCAAATTGTTAATTATGTAATATATAAACAATAATGACCACAACCTAATAGGAGACTGCTAATAACATTTGGCCAAAACTGAAATGTATTATAAGAAACTTCTCCCTTTCTCCCTCCTCTTCTACTCACTCCTAAATCCTAGAATATCTTACAGCGCCTTACCTCTTGTGAATATTTTACCCCATTATTTGTTTTCTTTCTCGAGTGTAATCTGGACCTTTTTAAAAAAAAAAAAAAAATTAGCCAACTATCCTCTCACCAGCTTGCCTCCATCAAAGTGTATGAATAATTTTAATTTCTTCAGAATCTTTGTTGCTACTATTGCAGTAACTTGCCATTCGAAATCACACTGTGTGTCTTATAATTTCATAGCACATTTATCTGGGGCAGTGACGTCAGGTGGTTGCAAGAGAGTAGAAAATGCAATGCTTATGTCTAGCCTGGAGAAGCAAGCAGCATTTCAACCCATCTACTTTGTTTGGTATTCTTTTATTACCTTTACAACTTGCATACCATAATTTACACTGGGGATTCTGTGCAAGAGAAAACAAGGGGAGAATTGTTGATGTTTGACTTCGGTTCATGGGATGACATTCTTATTGCCCATTCTTACTCTATAGTAATGTATGATCAACCACACTTATTTTCAAAGACTCATCTGGGTCTATGTGGAGATGCTTTTCAGTGTTTCATGGTTCTTTCTCTACCTCTAACGTAGCAAATATTACATTAATAGTATTTCACATGTGAGAAAATAGACAAATTCCACCGTTAATAAAGTAATTTCATAATCACAAAAAAAGGATTATGGTAATTTACAGAAAAAAATTCACATATAGCTTATAGGATAATAGCAAATAAAATATAGTTATCCAGGAGAACAAAAAAGGAATAGACTATTAGGCAAAAAGGGTATGGGTTTGAAATATGGTAATGCCCTCCTTACCCTTGAGATATACATTTCAAGAACCTCAGTAGCTGCCTGAAACCGTGAATAACACCAAATCTTATATACACTATTTTTTCCTATAAATATATACCTATGATAAAGTTTAATTCATAAATTATGTACAGAAAGAGATGGACAATAATAACAAAATAAAACAATTATAACAGTACACTAACATCAGTAGGCTTGTACTTTGGGGCCATTATTAAGTAAAATAAGCATTACTTGAACACAAGCACTGTGATACAGTGACAGCTGATTATCAAAAAGGCTATTAAGTGACTCAGGGAAGGGGAGTTTAGACAGCATGGATATGCTGGACAAAGGGATGATTCATGTTCCCAAGCAGGACATAGCAGAAAGGCACAAGATTTTATCACAATGATCAGAACAGAGTGCAATATGAAATTTATGAAATATTTATTTCCGGAATTTTCCATTTGATATTTTATTTTTTCTTTTGTTCTGTTTTTCATGGCATTTTTCAAGACAATGCCATTTATCTAAAGAAATAAAAACTAACCATGGATTCAGACTTCTTTTGAACAAATGGGTCTCTGAACATTTTTAAAAAGTCAAAAGTGGCCACAATTCTACCCTTGTCTAAATGATTCCAGTATATTTATTTCTATTTACACACATTTTTAATGAATCCTTCTATACTTATGAATGAGACTCAACCCAACTGGAACTGTTAAAGTTTCCATAAAAAACTATGGATACAGTTTTTAAATCTAGGTTAATATTCATACATAGGTTTCTAAAAGGATGTTTTAGAAACCTATGTTTGAATGAAATTATTACCAGTTCTGAAATGGTCTGAAGCTATGGTTGACGTTTCATAGTTAAGGTATACAGAATTTCACCTTTGCCTTACAGATTAGCAAATCACGGAAAAGCTAAAAATGGAAAGGTACTGCATTTGCCTTCAATTCAGAATTAAATTTTAAAAAGAGATTTTTGCTCAGAATTGTGTTTCTTCCACCAACCATATAACTAAAAGAAAAAGCATTTTCCTTTCTTAAATCTTCATCACATCTCTTTCTTTACTCCTTAAAATAATATATTATTTTCCATTAATATAATTGTTTTGTTTATAGTTTTCAATCATCAGATTGTCATTTAGCTTCTGTTTTTAATTTACTCAACAATATAAAAGTCTCAGAAACCCAAGCTCTAACTCAGATAATGTAAACCATGATTACATGTCCATGAGTCTCATTTTTTAATAGACTTTATTCTTTAGAGAAGTTTTAGGTTCACAGCAATATTGAGCAGAAAGTACAGAGGTTCTCTACAAACCTCTACCGGCCCCACAACATGCACAGCCTCTCTACTCTCAATATCCCCCACGAGAGTGGTGCATTTGTTATTATCAGTGAGTCTACATTGACACATTATTGTTATGTAGAGTCCAGAGTTTACATAAGGGTTCATTCTTGGTGTTGTGCATTACACAGGTTTGGATATATATGTAATGACATATATCCATCATTAGTGTCATATGCAATCGTCTCCTTGCCTTAAAATTCTCCTGTGCCGTGCCTATTCATCTCTCTTTATATATACACACACAATTATTATTATTATTTTTTTTTGAGACAGAGTTTCTCTCTTGCCCATCCTGGAGTGTGGTAGGGGCTGATCATGACTATTCATTTCTCTTTCCCCCCAACTGCAGATAAGTATATATGGAAGATATATATATATATCTATAGATATATGTATATATGTATATGTAGATTATATATATGTATATATACACACACACACACATATATATATATATAGCACACAGTTGAAGACAGAATCTCACTCTGTTGCACAGGCTGGAGTGCAGGGGGATGCTGATCATGGTCCACTGCAGTCTCAACCTCCTGGGCTCAACTGATTCTCCCATCTCAGTCTTCTGAGCTGAGCAGCTGGGATCATAAGCATTTGCCATCATGCCTGGCTAAATTTAATTTTTTTCTCTTTTTGTTTAGAGTTTGGGGTGTCACCATGTTGCTCAGGTTGGTCTCAAACCCCTAGCCCCAAGCAATCCTCCCACCTCTGCCTACCAAATGACTGGGACCAGAAGTCTGAGCTGATATTTTTACTGCCTCTGGAGTTTTGCCTTTACCAAGATGTCATAAAGTTGGACTCATACAGTATGTCGCCTGTTCACATTGGCTTCTTTGACTTAGTAATACGCATTTAAAGTTTCTCCATCTCTTTTCATGGCTTTATAGCTCATTTATTTTAGCATTGAAGAACGTTCTGTGTCCAGAGTTGGTTCCTGCTGATGGGTTCGTGGTTTCTCTGACTTCAAGAATGAAGCCATGGACCTTTGCAGTGAGTGTTACAGCTCTTAAAGGTGGCACGGACCCAAAGAATGAGAAGCAGCAAGATTTATTTTGAAGAGCAAAAAAGCAAAGCTTCCACAGCATGGAAGGCAACCTGAGCAGGTTGCTGCTGCTGGCTGGGGTGGACAGCTTTTATTCCCTTATTTGTCCCCTCCTATGTTCTGTTTCTGTCCTATCAGAATGCCCTTTTCTAGTCCTCCCCACAATTGGTTACTTTTAGAATCCTGCTGATTGGTCCATTTTACAGAGCGCTGATTGGTGCATTTTACAAACCTCTTGCTAGCTACAGAGCGCTGATTGGTGCACTTTATAATCCCCTTGCAAGACAGAAAAGTTCTCCAAGTCCCCACTCCACCCAGGAAGTCCAACTGGCTTCACCTCTCAATTCCATTATCTGAATATACCACAGTTTATTTATCCATTCACCTACTGAAAGATATTTCAGTTGCTTCCAAGTTTATTTATGAGTAAAGATGCGGTAAACAGCCATGTGCAGGTTTTTGTGGGAACGTGTTTTCAGCTTGTTTGGGAAAAGTCCGTATTGTAAGAAAATGTTCAGTTTTGTAAGGAATCACTAAATTGTACAATTTTGAATTCCCGCCAGCAATGAATTAGAGTTTCTTTTGCTCCACATCCTTATGAGCATTTGGTGTTTTCTGTGTTCTGGATTTTGTTCATTCTAATAGATGTGTGGTGACATTTCATTGCTCTTTGTAAATTTTCCTTTTCTAAGGTTGGCTAGTCTGTCATAAAACCTCAATTAATTAGGCTAATAAAATAGTTTTCTTGAGGCTTGGCTTTGTTTTTCAAATGGTGATTTTTCCTTCTCCCCCTGCCTGAATCATCCAGGGATTTTTCTCTGACAGTCACTGTGTGACCTGCTAGGGCATCTGGAGGTAAAACTCACAACGTGTGGGGATCCACCTATGGCTAGGCCTCCCTAGTTTACTCACAAACTTTTCGACACTGATTCTCTGGAAGTTTTTCAATTACAGTTTCGATTTTCCTACCACGGTACTAGATCCCAGGAGGTTTCTGTTTATAGATTTCTGCTCTGGGAAGTAGTAATTTTTTTATATCTGCCTGTCTCTCCGATTTGGGAGGCATCGGTTTACCCTGTGATCTCACTTCTTTTAATGAATCTAAGAAGAGTTTTTTATTGTTCAGTTTGTTTCGATTTGTTTTAAGAACAAACTCCCAAGCTCCTTACCTGATTGACTGGAAAGGCCTCCATGATGTCATATAAACATTTTTGGAAATCCCAAATATTACTGCAGATGACAATAATTATCTCTATTGATCCAACTGACATTTGTAAAGTAAAACTAAATTATGCATTGAGAATAAATATGTTGGTTTAAAATTATAAAAGCAAACTCATATTCAGAGGTTAACAACTCTGCATGTTTTCTGCTTCTAAAATGGAGAAATATTTCATATTGTATTTTTTCAATTGCATTTGTTTAAATGATAAAAATTAATATTCTGAGAATAATTTTATTTGATAAAGATGTGTTTAGTCAGAAATCCTATAATACGTTTCTTTTTGCATTTATGTCAAATCCATCAAGTCATTCTGAAAAGCTTTACCCACCTCCTTTCCAAAAAGTGACAAATGTCTCTGATTTTTTATTTTTTTCCAAAGTAATTCACTAGACGGAATTTCTTTAGGAGCAAGTTTTCTTTTAATCTATTCGTCTATCTATTGATCTATGTATTTATCTTTAAATGACAGCTAGACTTCTAGGAATAGATTGTCTAAGTCTGTCATGTGAAGTGTGTATTAAAGATTACACATAGGGATATTTTCATCACCAGATATCTGAGTGCCTATTTAGCACGTACTGATACTATGTGTTTAAAATAATTAAGTCACAGGCTAGGGAAGTAGGAGATCTGGCTAAACTTTTCAGGTTCAATGTTTAACAATTTTTGTGAGTTTTTCCAACAGCATGTATATACAAATGTAAGTGAAAGACTAGCTAATGTTAATGTTCAAACAATATTTCCTTTCTTATATTATAAGAATATGGATAAGGGTTTATTGGCATGCCCAAGATAATTTCTTGGGCATTTCTTACTTTGAAAACATAGATAATATCTCAACTAACTTATTCAGAGTTTTAAGTAAAACCAAATGATAATTTAATAGTTTTGGTTAATTTTTTGGATTATGCTAGAACCTCACCTAATTCTCAGACTCATATGTATTAGCTTCCCATAGTTACCATTACGACATTCCACAAACTGGGTGACTTAAGACAGAAAATTTTATTGTCTCACATGTTTGAAGGTTAGAATTCAGAAATCTAGGTGTCAGTAGGTCTTTAGCCCTCTGAAGTCTGTAAGGTAAGATGCCTTCTTTTCTTCTTCCAGCTGGTAGTAGCCCCCAGTGTTCCTTGGCTTGTGGCAGCGTAACTCCAGTCTCTCTCTGTCCTCCCATGGTATCCTCCCTGTGTCTCTTCACATCGTCTTTCCTCTCTGTGTGTTTCTGCATTCACATTTCTTCTCTTTATGAAAACCTCAGTCCTATCCGATTAGGCCCTTGCTAGTGGATTCATTTTAACTTGATTGCTTCTGTTACAAACCTTTTCCAAGTAAGGTCACTTTCTGAGGTACTGGAAGTTAGAACTTTTTTGTGGGGGATACAAAAGGCAACCCGTCACTCTTAGTATTTCTTTGAAACCTTTTGCAAACTCTGCTAACACAAATCAAATAGTATTTTATTCATTTTTATGTTCAACAAAATACATTCAAATTGTATAATTAAACCATAAGAGGTGGAAAGCTGGCTGACAAGTTTGTTGTCTATGATATATGTTATGAAAACTCAACTTAGAAGGATGTTTTCTTTTTCTATTATGCTAAGTTACATTAAATTTCGGTTGAACTGAAAATCTCAGCCATTTCTCTAGGTAGTGAAATATCAATTCATTCCTAAAGCAGTTACATAATGTTGGAAAATCAGTGCATGCTTGATAATGAGGAACTGCAGAAAAAAATGTAGTTCCAAAATACACTTTTTTCTTTTCATTATCTGTGAAACTTCACCTATTTCACAGTTCAGTTCAAAGTCCTATAGCTTAGATGTCAGATTCATGATCATCGACCTGCTTGCAACCTGTGATGCCTATATTCCTTTAGAATCGTTAAGTTCAGAAGACCAATATTCTGGGTGAAAAAAGGCTCTTTATTTCTTTTTTATTTTTATTATCTATTTTAATAGACTGGAATGTAATAATGAGAAATAGTAGTAATTAAAAATATAATGGTTGCAATTAAATCAAAAACTTATTGTAGTAATTGTAATGATCTTGGATGTATGGGTAAGACATATGAATGCTACTGTACAAAGGTTGTAAAAAAAGAATTGCATCTTTAAAATTTAAATAAAACACGGTGTACTTTTTCATATATTCATTTTGTTTTCTACTATAATTCTATCATTAAACATGAAATTGATTGCTTATTGAATGTTTCTAAAAGCACAAATGTAATCATTCAGATAAAATTCCTCCAAATTTAACTGGTTTAGTTTTTATTTAGTGGCTAACACTTAATACACCATCAATATTTACTCCAACAGTTTATTATCCTGTCTAATAGAATATTGAGCTTTTTTTTCTAAAAGTAAGATTATTGATGTATTCCAAATGATTAGGACAAAATTAAAAAATACTTAAAATGATTATTTTCTATTAAAACTAGTTATTTATTCAGCTGGACATATCATTTAAAACTTCTCACTTATATGATGGTCTTCCTAAAAATATGTTTAGTCAATATAATATTCAGTTTAATAAAGAAATTGTATGGTAATGAGAGTCATGAAGTGAAATAATAGAAAAACTTCAGGATATGATTTTCCTCTGTCACCTGTGAAATAAAAGTCTATCTACAAATTTTACATATATATTGACACTTGATTGTGTGCAAGACACTGTTCTTGATAAAATACATCATTTTATGTCACAAGACACTGCCAAAAACTTCTCTTAATGTTTCATATGAAACAACATATGCTGCTTCCAAGAGTGGCACATATTTTAAACGTATCTTTTACATATATAATAAATGTGATTTGCTCTACCACTTACAATGTGCAAAAAAGTAAGATGTTTTAAGTATGTCATTTCAAATCAAATAATTTTTCTAATTTCTCCTAACATGAGTGTGAAGTTCATTTGACGTTTAAAAAAATCAATTTTGTATTCTTTCCTTACCTTCACTTTTATCTTAAAACAGATACGTTAACAGAGTTTAGGAAAGAGTTTGACACCCCTTTTCACATTCACCTGTCCACTTTGAAACTTCTTTTTGATACTTAGTGTAAGACTGAGACATCAATAACAGAAGTTTATTAACTCTCTTAAAAAGATAAAATTTAAAAGGATAATATCAGATTATTCCACTCTCTGTTTTAAATTATTTTTAAAACTCTCCACTCCCATTTAAGATAAAACTTAAACTCTTTATCCTGGCCTTCAAAAGCTTATCTGACCTAGCCCCTACCTACCTCCTACACTTCATCTCAAATCACTCTTCTAATCCACCAGATTACAGCAGAACTGTTCTTTCTGTTCCTGGAATATGCTAAGTGCGTACCTTTGCAATATTTACTGGAGTAGTCTTCTCATTTGCATTTGTCTAATTGATGTACATGTTTTTAAAATCTCACACAGACACTCCTTATCAGAATGTTGCACCTATACACATTTACTGTGGGGTTTTGTCTGTTAACCCTAGAGAGTTATCCTTGGCAATGGAAATCATCTTACCCAATTATACTTTCCGTGGAAGAATAGCCCATACCTGATGACTGATTGATACAAGGGTGTAAAAGACTAGCCCCCTTGTCTCAAAGAGGTAACACGCTGTGATACCATTCATGGTCCAGAGCTTTGTGTGTAATCAGTCTGAGGATGCACACTTTTCCTAGCTTCCTATCTTGGCTTATTGTGATTTCCTCCCTCCTTTCATATTTCACTTAAATCACATCTTCAAAGAAAATTTCTTGCACAAAAATTATCATCTGAAGCAATGCTTAAAGTATAGGACAGATTTAAGATAGTTGGTACAAGATTCAATGCAAAGAAATGAACGTTAAGGGTGAAAGTTTAGAGTTACACAACATGTTGCCTGGATGGCAATGATCCCCTTAATAAGTGTTAGGTAGAATTTGGGTTGTCCTTGGTGAGTTCTAACAGGATGACTGCTGAAGCTGTCCCTTTTTGGAAAGAAGGACAAACTACAAATAGAAGAGACACATTAGTTTATGCAATGTTTCTGATATTTGAGAGGTCTGAAGGAGATAACCACAAGGACTATGGAATTCAGTAGATACTGCCACAGTCATAGATGTGTTATTATCTATTATACACAAATACTTAAGTCAGAGGGCCTCGTTGGAAACCTTTAAAGCAAGTTTTAATTTTCTCCAGGTTGAAGCTGATGGTGCAGGCACTCTACAGAAATAGAATGTACCTCTATCCAACATTTGATTTGCCAGTTAAAACTGGTGATGCCACACATTTACCCACAGAGTATAAGAAGGTTTATTACTCACACAATAGGGCTTTCTGAAGAGAGAGTGTAACTCTCCAGCAAGTCTAAAATATCTTGAGAGAGTAAAGAAAAAAAAGACTGACTTGGGATTTTTATGGTAATTAGAGGTGGGGCCAGGCTTAGAGTGACAGCATGTGATTTAAACTTCCCATCTGTACAATCTGTGGGAGCACCCAAGCTTTCTTACCAGCAATCTCAGATGTGGGGTGTAAAAGGGAGAGGAAGGGGTTAGGCATAAAAGATATCAGTAATCAAACTTCCAAACCTAGATTCAGACTCTCTATTAAAACATATGAAGCTAAAAAATAATGTTCCTTATTGTAAAATTGAAACAAATTTGGAAAAAGTTGAATTTCTCAGACTAGTCAAGTCGTCCATGCCAAAATCAGGGTCTTCAGAGGGAAGAAGTGAAATGAGATTAGAATGGATATGTCTGGGGACAGTCACTTGAGAAACTTAAAACTAAAGATTTTCCTGAATCCTCTGGGATTGCAGAAGTGATTCACTCTACTTTGTTTGAAAAGAAAGATTTCTTCAATCCCTTTGCCTAAAGACTATGGGGAAGTTTCAAACGAGGCAAGTGCTTTGCAAAGTTTACTTTCCTAAGGATTTGCTCCCATCTCTTCCCATGGCATAAAAGCAGTAACTAGCATTAAATTTCAGCATTATTTGACTGGGAAAGTGCTGAACCTGATAAGGTAGTAGAGTAATTTTGTACTAAATAAGCTGCAGGACACAGCTAACATATACTGCCAGGGTGTTCCTGAGTAAGACTGAAAGAGAATCTTTAGGGTGCCCAATAAAAGGCAGAATGAAAGGAAAGCCAGATAAAGGAGATTTTGTTGATAAATGTAATACTTCATGCCTTAGGATGTGACATCTCAGTGAGCATCCCTGGAACAAATTTTTAATATACTGTTGAGATGACTCTTGGAACTTTGAAAAAAGTATCGGTTCATATTAAAGGCAGTAAAGGATGCCAGATCTACTATAGTAAGATTTGGAGGAAAATATCAAAAAGCTTAAGAGAAACGAGTCTTCCTAAATTAATCTATTATATAGCTCTTGGGAATTAGAAATGTTTGACTATGATATTTTGGACAATGTAGGTGAGAATTTCTCAATCTTGGCATTATGGATATTTGAGAATTGAAATTTCTTTACTGTGGAAGTGATGGCATGTCTTGTGCCTTGTGGAATATTGGACAGTATTCCTTCCACACTAGACTTCAATAGCCTTTTCTAGTTGTGACAACCAACATGTATCCAGACATTATCAATTGTACCCTGTGGTGCAGTGGAGACCATTGCCACAAGCTGGGAATCATTGTCCTAGAGACACTTTATTTAACAAGTTAGTAATAAATATGCAAGTGAAAAATGTTCCAGTATTGCTGATGTGTTCAGTATTGACTGTTCAAGGTAAGCTGAGAATGACAGGAGATTCTGTTATAAAGCTGGGCTCCCTTATAGCATTTGGGATAATAAGATTCTTAAATACCAGATGACAAAGAGTAGAGGCAAGAGAGACAATACCATAATGGACAGCAAGGTTGAGGTAAGGAATGTTAAAAAAAACATGGAGACACACGGGCCAAGATGAAAAAAACACAGAAAAGTATATTTCTTAACATCTATGATTAAAATATATCAAGACTGAATGAGCAAAAGGTTGAAGTCAGTTACCTCAGTGAGCTTTCATGGCCCGTTCCCCACTTTTCGTAGCTTATATACTTTTTAGCCCAAGGAACAACTGGTTATGGGGGGAGCAGGGCCCCATGAAGAAAGACCCTTTGATAGCACAGCAAGTATACACAGTAGTGATTTTTCACCTTCTTTTACTAAACACATTTGTATGGCAATTTACTTGGGTAATTTTACACAGAGGTAAAGGAAGATCTCATATTTCAATGGCTAGTTAGAAAAAAAATGCTATGGACACAGATACTACATACCTAAATTCTCATTCTCTCTGCTATGGTAGACCATAAGCACGTACACTCCAGTCATAAAGGGAGTCTTGGCCCGGATCTGACTCACAGAAGATCCACTACATCCACAAGCCCTATTTTCACAATCTATAATTTGAAGGAAAATCTTCAGTAGTTGACAGAACCCACACATTGGTTTCTGTGGAGTAAGAAAAACTGCATTAGGAAATGCCAAGAGGAAGACTCTGAAACTGATCCCTTCCATAAAATATAGTAAATCCTGAACAAAATTATATCACAGAGTGATTATTGCTACTCACAAAAACTTAAAAGATGCAGGGATTGTGATCCCCATGATATCACCATTTAGTTCACAACATGATCCCCTAAAATATAGTTGGTCTGGCTTATGATATCACCATTTAGTTCACAACACGATCCCTTAAAATATAGTTGGTCCGGCTTATGAAGCAGGACCACTGTAAACTTAATTGCAGCTGTCGTGCCAGATGTGGTACATTTACAAGGGTCTCTGATATATACTATTAGCTATTGATAAAGTGAGTGCCTTCTTTTACATACCCACTGAGAAAGAGAATAAGAAACAGTCACATTCACAATGGATGTATGACAACAAACATTGTAGGTCTTTCTCTTGAATAAATTTATTTCTCTAGCTTGCTGACACAATATACCAGTAGGCTCTAGTACCATCTAAACAAACTACAGGAGATAAAGTTGATCCACTATATTAAGGACATCATGTTGATTGATCTGATGAACAAAAAATGGCTACTAGTCTGAATACCTTGCTGTAGAGGGTAAAGATAATCCTTAAAATTATTCACGTGCCTATCATATTTCTCAAAATTTTTAGGAATCCAGAGCAGGCCAATATATTAATAAATGAGCTACATCATTCATAAGCCTCTTTGGGAGTCATGTGCAGCATACCATAGTTGGGAATTGTATTCTGACACATTTATTGCACAATAATGCTATTACATGTAATGCTATTCTGACACATTTGTTAGGTAACATGAATGGCTTTGAGTGGGACTTAGAACTAGAAAAGACTCTGAAACAGATCCAAGATGTTGTTTGAGCCATGCAACTAGAAGATCTCATAGAACTAAAGTTATCTGATTTAGGGAAAAGGTTTTACGTGGTATCTAACATACAGATTCAGATGAAAACTGTAGTTCAAACTCCAAGGCTTAAGAAGTAAGAAAGATCATGACATTTGCAGCAGAGATGCAAGCATATTTGAAAAACAACTGTAAGTATGCTATTGGAAACGGGTAAAGATGGAATATCTGACCATGGCATATCAAGAAACTATGGAATGAGTATTACTTATCAAGATCTGGGTGTGAGAAGACTTCAAAAGTCATATAGTCAGTGGGACCTAGCTAGAATCGATGTTAAGATGGAAGTGGTACATCTAGGATCAATCTCAAGTTTCATGGGTAAAAATAAGATACATAAATGAATGTCACAGTATCAGATGCCACCCACCACTGTTGGAGCAGTACCTTCTTTTATACTTACATCTGTTTTCGCAAGCTGGATCTTTTTTTTAATGGCTGGCAGAGGAAGAATAGTACAGAACTTACCTCATGAGTAAGTTCACCTCAGTATGATTGTATGAGCCAAAAGTGGACTTTTGTAGTACAACTTTTTTTTTCTTTTATTTTTGAGTCAGAGTCTCAGTATGTCGCCCAGGCTGGAGTTCAATGGCGCAATCTAGGCTCACCGCAACCTCTGCCTCCTGGGTCTGAGTGATTCTCCTGCCTCAGCCTCCTAAGTAACTGGGATTATAGGCACCTGTCACTATGCCCAGCTAATTTTTGTATTTTTAGTAGAGATGGGTTTCGCCAGGTTGGCCATGTTGGTCTCTAGTGATAGCTATGAAACATAATGGTGAGAAGGAATCTTTTCAATAGATATAGGGTTGGCATGTACATCTTGTTGTCCATTTTATGACAAAAGAGAATCAATATGGTTTGGCTGTGTTCCCACCCAAATCTCATCTTAAATTGTAGCTCCCATAATTCTCATATGTCACGGGAGTGACCTGGTGGGAGGTAATTGAATCAGGAGGTGAGTCTCTCCCATGCTGTTCTCGTGATAGTGAATAAGCGTCATGAAATCTAATGGTTTCATAAAGGGCAGTTCCCCTGCATTTGTACTCTTGCCTGCCACCATGTAGAATGTCCCTTTGCTCTTCCTTTGTCTTCTGCCATCATTGTGAGGCCTCTCAAGCCATGTGAAACTGTGAGTCTATTAAATCTCTTTTTGTTTATAAATTACTCAGTCTCAGGTATGTCTTTATTGGCAACATGAGAACAGATTAATATGGTTAATTGGTACCAGGTATTGGGGTGCTGCTGTTAAGGTATCCAAAAATGTGGAAGCAACTTAGGAACTGGGTAAGAGGTAGATATTGGTACAGTTTGGAAGGCTCAGAAGAAGACAGGAAGATCTGGGGAAGTTTGGAACTTCCTAGAGACTTGTTGACTGGCTTTGAACAAATGCTCTTTGAACATCTCCATCTGAGATGAGGAACTTGTTGGGAACTGGAATAAAGGTGACTCTTGCTATGTTTTAGTAAAGAGACTGGTGACATTTTTCCCCTGCCCTAGAGATTTGTGGAACTTTGAACTTGAGAAAAATGATTTATGGAATCTGGCAGAAGAAATTTCTAAGCAGTAAAGTGTTCAAGAGGTAACTTGGGTGCTGTTAAAAGCATTCAGCTTTATGTTTTCACAAAGATATGGTTTGGAATTGTAATTTATGTTTAAATGGGAAGCAGAGCATAAAATTCAGAAAATTTGAAGCCTGATGATAGTATAGAAAAGAAAAAATACATTTTCTGAGGAAATTCAAGCCCAATGTAGAAATTTGCATAAGTAATGAGCAACCAAATGTTAGTCACTAAGAAAATGGGAAAAACATCTCCATGCCATGTCAGAGGTCTTCACAGCAGCCCTTTCCATCACAGTCCTGGAGGCCTAGGAGGGAAAAGTGGTTTTATGGACCAGGTCCAGGGCCCCCTGCTCTGTGCAGCCTTGGGAGATGGTGCCCTGCATCCCAGGTGCTTCAGTTCCAGCCCTGGCTAAAAGAGGCCAACATACAGCTCAGGGCATTACTGCAGAAAGTACAAGCCCCATGACTTGACAACTTCCACATGGTATTGGGTCTGTGGGTGAAAAGAAGACAAGACTTGAGGTATGGGAACCTCCTCCTAGATTTTAGAGGATGTATGGAAATGCATGCATTTCCAGGCAGAAGTTTGCTGCAGGGACAGAGACCTCATGGAGAACCTCTGTTAAGGCAGTGTTGAAGAGAAATGTGGGGTCAGAGCCCCCTACACAGAGGCCCCACTGGGGCACTGCCTAGTGGAGCTATGAGAAGAGGGCTACCATCCTTCAGACTCCAGAATGGTAGATCTACCAACAGCTTGCACCGTGCACCTGGAAAAGCCACAGATACTCAACGCCAACCCATGAAAGCAGCAGGGGGAAAGGATGTACTCTGCAATGCCACAGGGGCAGAGCTGCCCAAGACATGGGAACCACCTCTTGCATCAGTGTGACCTGAATGTGAGACATGTAGTCAAAGGAGATCATTTCAGAACTTTAAGATTTGGCTACCTTGCTGGATTTTGGACTTGCAAGAGGCTTGTAGATCCTCTGTTTTGGCCAATTTCTCCCATTTGGAATGGTTGTATTTACCCAAAGCCTGTACCCCCATTGTATCTAGGAAGTAAGTAACTTGCTTTTGATTTTACAGGCTCATAGGCAGAAGAGACTTGCCTTGTCTCAGATGAGATTTTGGACTCCGGACTTGACTTTGAGTTAATGCTGAAATGAGTTAAGACTTTGGGGGACTGTTGGGAAGGCATGATTGGTTTTGAAATGTGAGGACATGAGATTTGGGATAGGCTGGGGCAGAATGGTATGATTTGACTGTGTCCCCTCCCAAATCCCCTCTTGAATTGTAGCTTCCATATTTCCCACTTGTCATGGGAGGGACCCTATCTGTGGGAGGTAATTGAGTCATGAGGGCGGGTCTTTCCCATGCCATTTTCATGGTAGTGAATAAGTCTCATGAAATCTTATGGCTCTGTGAAGGGGCATTCCCCTACACAAGCTCTCTTGCCTGCCACGATGAGAAACATGACTTCGATCCACATTCTCCTTCAGCTACGATTGTGAGACCTCCCCAGTCATGTGGAACTGTGAGTCAGTTATACTTCTTTCCTTTGTAAATTACCCAGTCTCAAGTAGTTCTCTATTAGCAGTGTGAGAACAGACTAATATAAGAATTAAACCAATATTACCATTTTAATTATTTATTTCATTTTACAAACAGGTTCTCACTGTCATCCAGGCTGGAGTGCAGTGGCATGATCATAACTCACTGCAGCCTTGAACTTCTGGGCTCAAGTGATCCTCACACTTTAGTCTCACATAGTGCTGGGATTACAGGCATGTGCCATCACATCCAGCTCCAAATTTATTATATATAATATTCATGGACAGTAGCAAATGGGTTATCTGTTTGGCCATAGGCTTGTAATAAACAATATTGAAATATGGGTACAAGGAACTTTGGGGAAGATGCATATGGGTGAAGCAATAAGAATAGGCACAAGTGTGCAGATCTTTAATTTGTACACTAATAGCTACTGGAGAATATTCACTAAGAAAGAGATTATGCTACTGTCTTAAATTAGTAGACCACATGGACTCAGAATCTGAGGGATGGAAATCAGGATGGCTCTACTATCCTACTGAGCCTCTTAGGAATTTTGTGTTTCTTAAACTTGCACCTTTAAATTCTATAGTTCCAAAGTCCTAGTTTGCACAGAAGAGATGTTTCTTCCTAGGTACACAGTAAGAGATTCACTAAACTTACATAACCACAGCTGCCTCATGAACTCTTTGGCTTCTTGTGCTAGAAGATTATCAGGAAACAAATAGAGTAGTCATAGTAGAGTAATAATTGAACATGATCATTATACATGAGAAGGTTGTTGGTAAATATCAGAGCAGGAATGAATATGTCTGGCACTTTGATGATCAACTGGGACATATCTTGATAGTTTCTATTCAGTTTTAACTGCAACTGAGCAGCTGCAGAAATCTTAGCCTGACCAGTAAATCGAACCTAGAAGCTCAGAATCTCCTCAGAGATGAGAACAAATAATGTTAAATTGTAATGCAGTTTTTCTCAATTTATAATACAATGCAACCTCTTTTAGATTAAGCATTAGATAGCTTACTGAATTATCATTTTTTTGTAGTGAAAAGTTGATTAATATGCTTTCCAAAATGGATACAATTAAGTAGATTTTTTTTTACTTGCCTTAAAATTTTTACTTAAATCTCTTTCTTCAGCAATGTATATGTAGTATTAGACTTATTGAAACTATTATAATATGATCTGCAGATTGACAACTCTCTACAGAAGTCATACTTGTAGCACATTCCTTAACTCCTGTATTCTAACAAGGGGAAATTGAGTGAAACTCTATTGGCAAATTGAGAAACCTACTAGACTATTAAAAATAATCCTTACATATCTGTAAATAATAAATGAATATAAATATGTTGATTTATAATCATTGAATTAGGTTTCTCATTGACAAGTACTTAGAAACCAATACTTTTGTCATCATACATGAAATTTATCAACCTTTATCTAATATGATAATCCATCCTAACTATGTTACCAAAAAAAAAAAAAAAAAAATAAGGAATTTGAAAGTGCCTTCAAACGTAAAAAGGAAATATTACTGGTATAAAATGCAATATTTTCAATAACCCTACAATCATTATGCAACCTGTAGGTATTATATAAGATCACAATTGAACTGGAATTACAGAAAAAGAAAGAAAGAAAGAAAAACACAGTCAGTTCTATAGAACCATACAAAAGTCATTATCTGCCCACTCTTCTAATATCCCTCCCCAACACTTGTCTAGCTCAGCCACATTTTCTGATAGGTTTGTTTACATTTGTTAGAGATCAGCCACAACCCCTGGTGCTAAATTCAGCCTTTAGATATAGGCTGGCAGCTCCCCTTGACTATCACAAAAACAGAATTTGGCCTGCAGTGATTCACACAGATAGGGGGGGCAGAAAAACAAACTTCAAAGAACTAAAGCAGCCATGAAGCTAAGGTTCAGGAGAGGAAATGGTGAAGGGGATTAAGTGGAATGACAAAGGGATTTTGTACAGCAGCATTGTGGGATCTCTTACTTACACTTGTTAAACAGTAAGAACATCACAACCCCCTGGAGTTCATAAATAGCATCCTTAACGATGAAGTCTGATACCTCAGTCATTCCTTGGGCAATATAGTATTGGCTTAAAAGTTGTCAGTCAGTAGAAGATACTCTTTAAATGTTGTCAGTGATTGACACTGAGGTTTTTTTCTTTCATTGCAAGAGAAAAATACCATCCTTGTCTCCAGTTTTGACTACAATCTCATTCATTGTAAAGTGTTATAAAAAAGGAAAGAGAAAAATGAGGAGTCCATGATGCTGTCATTCTTTCCTGTCTTTTACATGTACTTAGCGAAGGGATTCAATGTGTTCCTAGGGGGCTCAAACTATTATTGTTCAGAGATAATTATCCAGAGATAATAACTCTTATGAAAACCCAACAGACAAGGTATAATGCGTCTCTCTTTCTTCTTTTGTCCTTCCTTCCTTCCTTCCTTCCTTCCTTCCTTCCTTCCTTCCTTCCTTCCTTCCTTCCTTCCTTCCTTCCTTCCTTCCCTCCTTACTTCCTTCCTTTCTTCCTTCCTTTCTTCTGGATTTTTATGTGAAATCCCTACATTTTTAAATTTTGACAATGCATTTAAGTAAATGATAATCAAAGAGAAACAGCCACTATTTGATCAATTGGCAACTACTTGGAAATCTGTATTTTAGTACCTGTCTCTCTGGACTATAGTTGTTAATATGGTATTTAGCCATTTTTTCAAGATGTAATTCACAAATATGAAATTGTTTTCAGTAAATTCATAGATATGTATAAACATCACTACAAAACATTTCAAAATATTTTTTATGACCTCAAAAACAAACCCCGGACCCTTTACCTATCACTCTCTTGTTTCCTTCATTCCCAAGCAACCACTAATTTGCTTTTCATCTCTATAGATTTGCCTATTGTGGACATTTGATGTAAGTGGAATAACATAAGATCTTTTGTGACTGCCTTCTTTCACTTATAGCATGGTGTTTTTCAAGTGAACAAGTGGGAAGATGAAGAATTTGGAGGGCTTCTGACTACAATCTCATTCATTGTAAAGTGTTATAAAAAAGGAAAGAGAAAAATGAGGAGTCCATGATGCTGTCATTCTTTCCTGTCTTTTATATGTACTTAGCGAAGGGATTCAATGTGTTCCTAGGGGGAACAAAGACAAGTTATCTCAACACCAAAGACAGTAGGGGATAGAAGGATATGCCAAGGTTTGAAAACCATCCTTTAGAAATGCAGGAAAGTTAAAGCTAGAAGTAAGTACTGAAAGCTTTCCACAATCACACCTAGAAGACACCTCAAGGATCACACCTTGTGAAAACTCAAGGACCTTAGCTTTTGATAACAAATCTTGACCAGGGATGATAGTCATCTGGTACGCACACGTTTGGCTATATCAGTTGTTTACAGAGACAAGGTCTGATTTGGTTATCTGCATCTGTGATCTACCTGTTGTTAAAAAGTATAAATATTCTGAATTGGGATAGCAATTTTTCAGGATGCTACCCTTGAGGAAGTCATAGGTTCTAGTCACCAGTGTTGTTCAGAATAGGCAACAACAACAACAACAACAAAAGTAGAATAATGTAAAGATCCTCAGTGCTTGGTTCTAACACACTCAGAGCTATCTGCTTGTAATAAGGAGAATTACCCAAAAACATCCTCTGCAAAGAAACGGAGCATTTTCAGGTCTCAGCACATCATTTCTAGAGAGGCTAGCAGGTCTAATTTCAATGGCTTGACGCTAATTCAAATTTTTAAAAACTAGTTTTGAAGAAGACTTTCTCAAGAAATCTTTCAACAGTATACTAGGAAAACATAATTTTGAAATTTGGAATTTTTAGGTAAACCACAGGAGCAGAGGAGAGTCTTTAAAATATGGAGTATGAGTTAGATACATAGCTAAGAAGGATTGCTAGATGACTGGGGGCGTGAACGACACAATACATTGAAAAAACATCAGCAACTTTCTTTTTATAAAAAATGCTTTAATATACAACTCTACTTTAGCAACATCATTTAGAAAAGCAGTTCTTTTGAATTTGGAGTGCCATTTTTATTTTTAAAGCAGAATAAATTTTCCATGTTTTTTTTTTTTTTTTTTTTAATTCAAAGCAGGCCTTTTGTGGGTTTTTTTTTTTTTTTTTTTCTCCAAGTAATTTTTTTTCTTGTTATGTGCTACAGTAGAAAATATATTTTGGCAGGGTATGGTAGCTCACGCCTGTAATCCCAGCACTTTGGGAGGCCGAGGTGGGCAGATCAGGAGATCAGGAGATCAGGAGATCGAGACCATCCTGGCTAACACGGTGAAACCCCCTCTCTACTAAAAATACAAAAAAATTAACAGGGCGTGGTGGCAGGCGGCTGTAGTCCCAGCTACTTGGGAGGCTGAGGCAGAAGAATGGCGTGAACCCGGGAGGCGGAGCTTGCATTGAGCCGAGATCGTGCCACTGCACTCCAGCCTGAGCGACTGAGCAAGACTCCGCCTCAACAAAAAAAAAAAAAAAAAGGAACTATATTTTGTAACTTCTAATTTAACAGTACTTCTTAAACACATCACCCTTTATTATGCAAACCATTCTCTGTGAGCACATCTTGGCCGTGCTCACACATTCAAAAACTTAAGCTTTGAGAGATTAGGTAACTTTTCTATGATTCACAAATATCAAATGGTTAAGCTCTTATTTAAATCTAGGTCGCTAATATTAAAGTCCATCCAATTTTCACTACCATTCATTGTAATATAGAAAAATGGTTTTAAAAATGTAAATAATTTTACAATGTTAGAAAGATATCACATTCTTTACAGAAAACTCAAGATGTTTTATATGAATAAAACATATTAATGTTTCAAAACTCATTAGCTAGCGTTTTGAACTCAGATCGAGAATTGTATCCAAGCTCTTCACCATCAAAAAGAACCCATGAGAAGTTACTGAGTTGCTCTGAACTTCCATTTTTTCATATGATTTTATATACAGAACATATTTGCAAATGCTATACCTACATAGCCCAATAATGTTCAACTTTTTTAGAAAAAGTTTCCAATAACATTTTGAACAATATTAGTCATAGAATGATTCACCTTCATCTTGTAAGTAGGCCCTATCTCCAGTCTCCTTCAAAGTGAGTTTATTTGTTTATTTTTCTATGTTCCAGTAACCATCACTTCACAGAAAGTCATAACCGTCGTATTATTTCTGTGTGATAAAGACACATTCCACCATTCTATTCTTCAGGGATTGGTATATATATTGTGTGTGTGCGGTCTCTGTGTCGCTTTAGTTTGATTTACTTTCCTGATAGTCAGGACCACTTTGATGTGTATTAAAATAACTCATTTGTTTGTTATGAGTACAATCCATGTAGAAAAGCAATGATCCCTGGAGCAATGGTTCTATATGACCTTTGCTCAAAACAAACTGTAAAATTCTGGTCTCTCTCCTTCTTGTGGTCTTCATAGGAAAGCTAGCATCGCAGTTAACCTCCTGAGGCCAGAGACAGGAGAGTGATTTAGCAAAGCACTTCATTCATGTCTCTCATCCATAAAGTTTAAAAATGGTTCAGATACATTAAGTCTTCATTACAAATAAAATCCCTGTGAGGCTGGTCATTATTTTAAATGAGTTCTCCAGATTTTCTAGTTTTACAGTGTAGGCCAGTGAACAATCTACTGTGTTTTTAAGCTCTTAGGTCTGATTATCTTTAATTTCTTTTTTAGGTTTTATGTTCCATTTTTGACAAGAACTCAGGAAACTGTAGTACCCCCTTTATGTGACATTATCTGGCAATGAGTTTTCTAGTGAAGCAAACTTTCTGGATAATTGATGATTAACTCTTTATATCTTAATGGTTTCATACTTTTTAATGTTTTTATACAGATTTGTTTTATGGTACCCAGGATTTGTTTTAATTAAGTTTGATAAGACACACAGGCACAAACGTGATTGTGATTAATAAAGGCATTTGTATTATTCTCACGGTCTCCTAAAAATAGGAGGCACAGCGCACCATGCCTGGGAAGCATCTGCATGAGATGAGCAGACAGAGAGGAGAGCTACCGGCAAAGCCTTGACTGGAGTTTTTGTAGGGAGGAATGGATGATGCAAAGCAAAGTAGGTTTAAAATGAGATATTTTGATTAATTTGGTGGACTGTGGGGTGCAGAAGTAGTCCCTAGTTGTCAGTGACCTTGTTCTGGGGTGCTTAGGCCTGGAGGAAAGCGTGCCATAGTGTAAACATAACAGAAGGAAAAGGGGACATAGATTTGGGATTGGCTGTTTTGCATACCAAAGGCATGCTCTCAAGCAAGTCCTTTACTATCTCTGAGAATAAACTAATCCTGGGTGGGACAATCTGTCTCAGGTCAGCAAGGGCCAGATGCCACAGCATCAGGAATTCAGAAAACAGGAAAAAAAAAATAGTTAATTGTTAATTCTAAATGCATTACTTTATAACTTTTGAAATCACACCGTAAGCAAGTTTTTGTTGACAAAATTATTTTTATTAAAAATAAAGCATCATTTTTCATTGCAATATGGTTATGGTGAAATAACCTCAAATTATATAAATTTTTAAAATTATTCTTCTTTCTATCTGGTGAGATTACTAAAACTGGTCAGTTGTAGTTTTAGAATTGAAACAAGAAAAAATATATAACTGATATATGACTGACATGCTGAATATATTTGAATTAAAAAAAACAGTAGATAGGTTGTTTTAAAATAGCTCATGACCAGTTTTTAATATGTTGTTTTATATCTCTCTTTTGTGAGATTTCCAACTACAACTTCTTGTTTCTGATATTAGGCCTCCTCCTCTGCTTCACTTCTATCCATTTTTTCCCTCTGATTTACAACGATAAGGAACTTGAGATAAACACCCTTTTCAACGTATGTATAAATGAAAACAGTAACTGGCATGATCTTTATAATATGCAACATTTTGCATGGGCAATTTTGACTCTTTTGATCACTTTTGTCATAGTGCCTAAGTCTCTGTGTTGTTTATTTGACTATGCCAAGATGGTGAATTTTGCACCTGTGATTTGCCACTCCAATTTCCAAATTTTTAAATAGAGTCATGAATCGCTTAACAATGGGAATACGTTCTAAAAAATGAGTTATTAGCTAATTTTGTGATGCAAATGTCATAGGCCATACTTATACACACCTACATGAAATAGCCTGCTACACACCTAGGCTATATGGTATGGTTTATTAGTCCTGAGATGCCAATTTGTACAGCATCTTACTGTAAATATATTGTAGGTAATTAAAACACAATGGTAAGGTTTTGTACATCTAGACATATCTAAACATATAAAAGTATAATAAATATACAGTATTATAATCTTATGAGACCACTGTAACATATGCAGTTGATTATTGACTGAAATGTTTTCATTTCTGAAGACTCCTGTGTCACATAAGACTTATATTAAATAAATTTATATGCTTTTGTGTTGCTAATCTCTCTTTTGTTATACAGAACTCAGCCATAAACTTAAGATGGGAAAAAAAGATACTCTTTTTTCTACAATACCCATGATATTACCAGATAGAATTTTTTGTCTGTTTATCTTGGTAGTGTTTCTTTCTTGCTCAATGTTCATTTCTTAGTTGTAGATCTAATACACCTCTTTCACTGTAACTGTCATCTTTCCAATCAACAAATATACCAAATATCTTCTGTTTCCCTATCTTATTTTTTTATCCTAGGTTTAAAAACAGATGAACTCCAATGCACACATAGAGAACAAATACACACACACACACACACACACACACTTCAGGTTTAATGTAGGATTTTCTAATTCTGTTATGTGGAGTTTGAGGAAACTTAAAGTACAGTACCAGAATTCTACTTTAGATCCCAGCCTTCTGACCCCATAATTAAACAATTAAGATAAATAAATAAGAAAAAATGACAACATTGAAGAAAATAGTATTTTATACTGTCCAGATCTGTTCTTGGAATTCTAAAGCAGAGTTCCCCTGGTGAGCTGGAATGGACTACGTTCATATTTACGGCCATATTTAATTTTCAGTTAATTATACATAAGAGTGCTGGGCTATTTAATCATCCTCAATTATCTAAACTAAATTTGATGTTTAATACAGATCTGTTGTGGAAAAACTAGAAGACCAAAAAAAAAAAAAAAAAAAAAAGCACAAAGGACAAGAAAGAAGTCTCTTTTCACGGGAAAGTAGTATGTTGCCCTTGACATATTTGGCTGCATATGGAGAAAGAGAGTGAGAGTTATCAAGATTGCCCCAGAGGGCATGGGTCACATGACCTTTTCTGAAGAACAGGTTAAATAGAGATCACAACGTTAGAGGGTTCTATCCACAGGCATGATATTTATGCTACACAGTAAGCATATGGAATCATAATCATGGCTAAATGTTTGCCCTGGAATGTGAACACGAAGGTTATTGTACGTTTCTTTTAAGAAGGAATCATGTGAGATAGGGCAGCAACGATGACTGAATCTCTCTACTAGATTCTATTATTTGTACTGCCTTTTTAAAAACATGTTTGTCAAGAATTAAAGGAAAAGCTACTTCTAAATTAATTGCTTGAAATGGAGTTTTGCTTTTAATTTGCCTTTGATCTTAAGCTGAATTTTTCTTTTTCATAGTCTTGCTTCTACTTTTATTTCTCCAATTGTCAGGTTTGGTTTTTTATCTTTATTTGTAAGAGCTCTTAAAATATTCATGTAACAAATATAATTTAAAGCTTGCCCTCCAAGCTTTTACCATGTATATGCATAATAGTAGTGCTTCACATACAGTGTGAAAATTATCAGAATCAGAAGGGAGTCACTAGTGTTTTAAAAAAAGATAAAGACAAATAGAGCCAGAAAAGGCCCTGAGGAGAAGGTTCTCATGTTTGTATGCCTGAGAAAAAAACTACCACAAACATTGCAAAAACCGCAACCTTGTATAGAAGCTATTGCAACCTTACACAAAAATACTTCTGCAAAAAAATCTTCCCAGAAACTCTTCTCAGATTGTTGTTACCCTTGTTATTGATCCTTATAGTCAAGGATAATTACCTGACAACAATTTTGTAATCCTCTTCATTTTTTCCTTTAAAAATCTTTGTCTTCCTTGACCTCCCTGAATACACACATAGTTTACTGTGGCACTTGTATTCCCACTGAAATACCTTACTCCTGAATAAATATCTTTTTTCTTTTAGAGAGCCTCTCTCTGTTATTTAGTTTGACAACAAGAATAAGATAAGCTGTGCTCATGCAGCTGACATTCTTGTAGGAAAAAAGATGATATACCACAGACATAATAAATAACTAACTTAAAACTTGTGCTGGAAGATGATATATGTACTGTACAAAGTAAAATAAAATAGAACATAATTAGGGGAATAAGGATTTCCAGACTGAACATTTTAAATAGATTTGTGAGGGTCAGCTTCATTAAGAAGGTGATATCTGTGCAAAGGTAAGGCAGGAAGCGAATTGCAAATCTGGGAGAAGAGTGCTCCAGGCACAAAGATCAGCCAAAGCAAATGCCCTAGGATGGAATGTACTTGTCAGTTTCAACAACAGCTGGAAGGCCACTATGCAGTAACAAGTGAGGAAAAGAAAAGCAAGAACCAGCTGGAGGCAAAGTGGGGGTAATGGAGTGTCATAGCCTGGACACAAATCACAGTGTACCTAGGAGACCATTGTGGAAAAATTTGAATTTAATATTATTAAAATGTAGAATTTTGAGCAAAGAAATAATAACGTAATCTGATATATGTTAACATACTCAGATATATATATATATATCTCCAATTATTGTATGCCTTTAAGATTTATCCATGCCTATAAAGCAGAAGAATAGCATAAAATAAATGTTGGAATAAAAACTTTTAAAATTAAATTTTAGTTTCTCCTTTCTAAAGTTAAAACAGGACATTGAATCCCTGAAATAGAAATTATAGTTGATTAAAAAAAACCCACAAGAACATGCCCCAAATTTATCTAATCTTTAGATGTAATGTTAGGTAGTAACTAAGTTTTCTTACCAATAGCCTACTGTTAGTCAAGTTTTTTCTTTATTTATTTTCATTTTTTTTTCCATCTTGAAGACTATTTTGAATTTCTCTGGTCTGACGAGAGAAACTACTTTGATGCTGCACCCCTTTGGAATTTTGATTGTCTACATGACATGCATCACAGTCATAACAATACAGGTAGAGATTCAAGAATATTGGGTTAAAAATCCAAGGCTTACGTAGGCTTCTGTTTCAAACACAAATTCATGTAACTCCAGAAAGAATCATCGCAATTCATACAATAAACACCACTGTCATGAATATTTATTGGTGATGATGACAGCTTCAGAAAACAGGATTTTCCAGAGCTTCAAAGAACCACCGCTAACTTATAAAATAATTGGAAAGCTGTGCAAGCAGGAAAAAATTCCCATCATATGCCAGTACTCAATCCTTCAGTAGAAAGAGATCACTCCAGCTGCTGTTATATTAAAAGCCTGTACTGTAGGCAAAGACACAACTTACGAGGATATGGCAGTAACTTAGGCATAGAGATAACGATGGGACAAAGGGCTAATAAAATGTGCTGAGAGACCGTCAGAGTCTGCATATATTTTGAAGTTATGGGTAACTAAAATAATAGATTACATGAGACTCCAGGAGAAAGAATGGTATCAAGGAAGTCTTCAAGGATTTGTATTGGCAAGTGGAAAGAGGAAATTGCCATCAATTGTAATGGGGAAGTCTTGTTAGACCAAGTTTCATGAAGAATTTCAGAGTTAAGTTTTTGGAATTTTACTTTTTCTGATATATATGTAAAACATATTTTTCTTCCTCAATATTTTGTTTTAAACTATGCTTATATTCCCTTTTGAAATATATAAATACTATAATTCCTTTAGATTATTCATTTATTCAGAATATTTATTATATATTTCCTATGTGTCAGGCACTATTATTTATATAAATAATATCCTTGCCTTCGTGGTGTTTACAGTCTATTAGTTGGAAAAATATTAAATACATTAATTGTTATTAGACATTATACATGTATATATATATCTTATTTATATGCTGCCACATAGTGATAAGTATAAAATCATTTTAAAATAAGTTTTCAATTTATGGAGGACTTCTATTTAATTGAGACACTTAGGAAATTAACTTCTGAAGGTAATAAATTTGACTTGGCATTTGTACAAAATAAAAAGTTGTCATAAGGCTATCTAGAGTAATAAGATGAGTGGAGCAAAGTGCAATAGCCCCAAGGCAGACGAGTTTTTAAAATATTAAAATGTGTGGCTGGATAATGGGACAGGAGTAGGGGAGGCAGTCAGGAACAAGTTCCTGTTAGAAGCCAAGGAGTAAATGTGAGTATTTTTCTAGGCTTAATGGGAAACCACTGGAGAACTTGGATTGCAGGAATGTCATGAACAGATTCCTATGTCAAAATCATCATTTGGAAAAGATAGAGGTATATGTGTACGAGGGCTGATAATATTGGAAAATGGAAGACTCTCAGAGGGCATTGCAATGGTCATAATTAGGTATGTTGTTGGCTTGGGCTACGGTGGTATTGCCAAAAAACCAGTTAGATTTCAGGGGTATTCTGGAGACTGAGAACCTGCAAGGATACCTCCAAGATTTTTGACCTCATTCGCTGGAAGAACAGAGGTGCCATGACTGAGGAGAATAACGGAATAAGGATTATACACTTTGGAGAGCAAAAATTCTTAGAAAATCATGAAAATTTGACTGTAGGATTCAAGGACTAAGTGCTAAGAAGCAAAATGTGGCTAAGTGAGAGGTACAAGAGGTGATTGAAAAACACTCAGGATGCCCAATAACATTTGGGAGAAAACAGAGTCTAGACTGGAGGAAGGAAGGAGCTCTCAGGGCATTTATTACTCCCTATTAGTTTTTACTTTTACTTCTTGCATTAATACCTTCAATCTTACCATCATAGATTCCTTCCTGGACTAACTCTTAGAAGAGCTGGAGTCTAGATGGACTGGAAGTGAAAGTGTTCTTGACAGCATTTATTTCAGAACAAGGGGAAAGAATATGATACTGGTTATCCTAAGTAGCAATAGCCAGAACTAAAAGGGGTGCTAGTATTCATCAAAGAACTATTGAGGGTAATATTTTTTACAGGCTGTGCTAATGGTCTATCAAGATATCCTGAGTTTCCAATAGAGATGTTCCAGCTATAACACAGTCCTGGTAGACAAAGTATGATAATTTCTATGTCTTGAAAAATAATATCTGCATTTTTCTTAGTTTTATTTATTGGTGTTTGTTATACAATTTTTCATGATAAAACTTTTTTTCCTCAGGGGAAAAAAAGAAGGAAGGAAAAAAGAAAGAAAAAAATCAATTAATAGAAAAAAAAAAAAAAAAAAGAAAGACAGGAAAGAAGACAGACCTCTCTTTTGCGTGGAGATCATTAAAAAGCCTGTGATAAAAGTTATTTGGTGGAGGTAGTAATGTCTCCTGTGTTACAGAAGGGGCAGTTCAGTATATAATGGAGTGGATGGTAGTAATAAAATTTTTTTATGGAAAAGATGGATCTTGAAACCTGTTTAATATCTAGGTAAACAGTGAAAAGGGAGAGCACTTTTAAGAGAGGAAATTAATTCAAACAGATGGAGACAAGAATAATTATAAAACGTGTTCATTCTTAAAATTTTTGAATAATCCTCTGACGGTGACTGTTATTTGTCTCTGTTCTTCCTCTTTCTTTAAAACCAGAGAATTTAGTAAAATTCTCTATTGGCCACCAATCTTTTCCTTCTCTGATAAATGTGTTATCTTAATCCATTACTGCTGAAAATCACTCTGACAAATGGAAAACAATTATGTTTTCATCAACATTGAATTACAGATATAAAATATCGTATGGGAATTATAATTTGATAAATGGGAACATTCTGGGTCCCCTATTGAGTCCAGATGGTTACAGTGTCTTTAATACATGTATCCATTTGGTATTACCACATTTGTGTACCACAGTCTCCTCATTTATGTTTAATGATGGATAGATTCCAAATAATACAAGATGTTCTCCAACATGTTAAATTTCTGGTGAGTAAGTGATCAGACAGTGAGCTCTCTCTTCCCAGTATACCTTGTAGTCTCAGCGTAACTGTTTGAAGATAATCTGAATTTCAGTCAGATTGCATGATATTTTCCACTCCTGGGAAAAAAAAAAAAAGATAGAATAAAATAAACAATTGCTTCACTCCAAAAGAGGGACATGTTCGTAACCTAAACTTAAAGTTTGCAGTGCATCTAAAATTCCAGAATGCGTTCTTCAAACTGTTGTTAAATAGTAAACTTTGGACAACTATTGGTGAGGTCTAGATTTGGGAGGATTGGATATTTGCAAAGTTGTTTACAGTTAAATTAGGGAAGTAGGCAAATGTTGCTTTCAATATAATTCAGATGTATTTATTTTTCAATCAATCTCTTACCTTTATTGTAAATGCATTACTCACCTACCAGATTTTTGTATATTCATTTTTCTTCTTTTAAAGCAAGTGACAATGTTTCTAATTTGTTTCCTTAAGTGCATCTCAGAATTTTCAACCTATTCTAAAATTTCATGGTTTCCCATTCATTATTCAGAAAATATAAAATCAAATTATTTGATATAACAGGAAAGTTTACTCATAGTCTTCAAATTTTTTATCCTCTCTAGTTGTGCAACATTGTCCTTTTTTTCTTTTCTTTTTACTTTTTAATTAATGAACTTGGCATTCCATCCAAATTAAATTATTTTTTCTTTCTTCATACTTCAACAGGCCTGAAGACAAATACTGCTATGAATGGTTACATCTAGGACTTCTGGGATTAGCCCAGATTCAACTCATTTTTTTGCATTTGCTCAGCAATATGACATGTTTCCACCAATTAGCTAAAAAGTTATGTGAGGAATGGGCAACAATATCTCTAAGGCAAGATATGCTCAAATCCAATGTAGTTCATATAGACTCATATAGACCTTGTCAGAGTAAATTACCGTGTGCCTTTCAGAACACTAAAGAATAAAGTCCTTCCATATTAGAATGACAAATATATTTTCATAATCAAACTGTTTTATTCCCAGATTATTACTTCCAGCTGAGTACAATAGAGGCTGTTTTACCATTCTCCAATTTTCCCTAAGTAACAGAACACTGATCAGCGTGCACAATTAAAAGACTGCATTTCTCATCCTTCTTTTGGCATCATGTTACTAAATTTTTGTCAAAGAGAGAAAGACAGAAGTATTGCTTATGTGGTCCAGAAGACTTTGTGAAAGATAGCGAGGGATTTCTGATTTCTTCTTTTCCTGATATTCCAATAGGCACATGTTAGACCTTTTGACATTGTCCTGTAGTTCTTGCATGTTCTGTGCTTTCTTTGTTTGGTTTTGCTATTTTTTTTCATTTATTTTTAATTATCCTTTCTGTTTGCCTCTCAGTTTGGGAAGTTTGTATTGATTTCCCTTAAAGCTCATTAATTGTTTCTTTATCCATGTCTAATCTACTGATGAACCTGTCAAAAAACATTCTTCATTTCTGTTGCAGTACTTTTTATTTCTAGAATTTCCCTTTGAACTCTTCTGAATGTTCCCTTCCTCCTACTTTTATTGTTTATCTCTTCTTAAACATGTATATATTAAAATGGTAATTTTAAATTTCCTATTTGATAATTCTCAAATCGGTGTAATAACTCTGCCTGGTTCTAATGCTTTTTAAGTCTCCTTAGATTATGTTTTACTTGCATTTTAGCATGGTTTATAATTTTTTTGTGAAATCCATATATGTTGCATCAGATAATAAGAACTGAAGTAAATAGGCCTTTACTATGAGCTTTTAAATTAGGCTAGGAGATGGAGTGTTTTGAACACTTGTTAAAGTTGTAAGTTCCAGAAGCTTCAAATTCCTTTATTTTCTTCATTTATTTTCTCACCTGTTGTGTTTGTGCTTCCCTAAGAATTCCTTTTAAAATAGAGTCTATACTTTGCAACTTTCTATTGTAATCCAGTGTTATTATATTAAAGCCCTGTTGATAAGGTGGTAGGCTGTGAGGAAGGCAAAATATTCTATAATTGTATGGTTAAATATCACTCTTTCAGCTGGCCTGTGTCACAAGGCTGTACACTTCACTGGTGTTTCTTAGCTTTCATCCTTCCCCCACTAAGTTGAAACAAGAAGACTAAAGGGGGCTGAAGTTGAAGAAATACTCTTTTCCCACATAGGATAAGGTTCTGGTAAAGTTTTTTCCAATGGTGATAGGTATTGTTGCTTGTTGTTTGTTCGTTTTGCTTTTTGTTTTAATGGAGAACTCTCTAGGTGTATATATTATAATGATTATACCTCCCCAACCTTGCCAGATCCTTGAGAGGCTCTTTCATGGCCCTCTGCTAATAAGAATCTGGTGAGTTTCTAGAAGTAGAACCCATAAAACCGTGAAGGACATTTTTAGAATGCAGCCCTAGGAATTTCTCCAACTCAAGCTAGTCTACATTTCATTTTGGGCAGTTTGTTAAAATTACTATTTAAGTTTGCCTACCACTTTATGGTTCCTCAGCATCGGCTTTAGGTAAGCAGATCTCAGCTATGACTATCTGGAGTTCCCTTTCTCTTCAGATTTTAGGCTTGCTATTTACCCTGTGACCTCAGTTGTCTGAGGGGTCCAAGAAAAGTTATTGACTTTCAGTTTCTGTAGCTTTTTGCTACTGTAAAGGCAGGAGAGATTACTTATAAGCATTTTACATGTTGAACCTGAACCTTGAAGCTGAGCCTATGCTTTATAACATATAACATATTTTATTTTGTATTTGAAGTCACTATATGTGTGCACCAACATCAAAAGATGATTATGATTTCAAATGCTTCAGAATTTAGGAATTTTGAGGAAAGTGACATTGTTCCAATTTTCTATTCCCAGGGCATTTGCAAGTGTTTGTCCTAAAACATGAAAATTGCCTTTGGAGCTTGTTAAAAATAAATTATTGAGCCCTTTCCCCATAACAATGAGGTGTAATTTCTTTGAATGGAGGCCAGAAATATACCTACATATAGGCAAGCTAAGAAATAATGCATATGTTATCTACCATATTGTCTTTCACATGTGTACTGAACAGACATTTATCAAATAACAGTTAAATGTAATCGAATAATTTTAATTTGTGACTACAGATAAAATACTTTGTTTAGTTACTATTTTATTTCAGCAGTACTTTTTGCTTTCAGAATTGGTGAACCAATAAGTAATAATATTGTGACAGAAATGATGGTTTGTGTTTTTTTTTTTTGTAGTGAATATCAATTATTTGTGAATTCACTTTCCATTCAAATATTATTGCCCTCTTCTCTATATGGTTGCAGTAACTAGAAGACCATGTCCCTTGGCGTCAGTATTGATCTTCAATAATTTGTCCTTGATATTGAGAGAAGAGGATCAAACCATTTGAAGAGGATTGCTGTACTTCAACATGTAAAGTGAAAATGAAGACCCAATTGGCTATATTTCACTCATTTGGGTAGAAGAAGCAGAAGTTTATTAGCAAAGAAGGAGAATAGGAAAAGAAATATAGGATGAAAAGAAAAGTAAAAAGGAAGAAAACTAAAGAAAAGTAGAAGAAATAATACTAAATCTGAAATACATTTTAGTTCCCAAATCAAATTGGTGCATAAAGCTCAAATGTTTTCCTGATTTGGAATTTGCTTTTAATATTCTTGTATTTTGATGACGCATTGCCTTTTTCTGCAGAAACTCTCTCCTGCTATGTCTGTATTGTTCATCACTAGAAGAAGAAAAATAGACTATTATAGCATAAAACGGAGAACAAAAAGAAAGTTACAGCAGTACATGTGTGCGCATGTATGTGTGCGTGTGTGTGTGTAAATCAAAGTAAATACTAAAGTATCTATTTGTATGCAGTTCAGGGGCATGTTTCTTCGATCTCATTAAAAAACAAACCAAATGAAACTCTATATGATTGCCACTTTACCCTACTAACACAAACACCCCCTACCACACACACGTACACATGCAAACACATAGAAAGATTTTTCCCTTCCATTTATATTTCCTCCATAGAATTGTAAGTATTTTTTGGATTTTTGACCATCAGTTGCTATAGGTCTGTATTATTAGTAGTAATTCTCATTATGTATCTCTTTGTGGTAGTAATTGTTGTAGTAAGTTTGCTTACATGATGATGAACTCAGAATAGTAGATTATCAAATACTCCACCTTGCCATTGAAATTTGATATTTACAATTTTGTTATTATCAGGATAATTTTTGTTAAAACCACAGCAGGCTTGTTCCTAAGGCTATCCATCTATGTAAGAGAATAACATTAAAATGTCTACTGTTCTACTTTTATCATTTTACATTGTGACTATTTGAGAAACATTCCAAATCTCTGTCCTCAAGAAGCTGATAGGCTGTTGATATAGTTTGAATATTTGTACCCTCCAAAATCTCATGTAGAATTGCAAAATCCAGTCCTGGAAGTGGGGCCTGGTTGGGAGGTGTTTGGGTCATGGGACGGATCCTCCATTTGCCCTGCATCTTCTGCCATTATTGTAAGCTTCCTGATGATTCCCTAGAAACTGAGCAGCTGTCAGCATCATGCTTCTTGTAAAGCGTGCAGAATCATCAGCCAATTAAACCTTTTTTCTTTATAAATTGACCAGCCCCAGGTAATCTTTACAGCAATGAAAGAACAGTCTGATACAACTGTCTTAACCTCGCTCCCAAAGGGATTTAGGCTTGAATGCACTAAGGCGGTGATTCTCAAATTTCAGACTGGACCAGAATCATGTGTAGATTTTATTAAAACACAGATTGCCTGGTCTGTCCTCGTGAATATAATGTCTGATTTTGTAGATCTAAGATGAGGACCAAACATTTACATTTCTGACAATTGTTTATATAATGCTGAGGTCATTTGAGAACAATTGCCCTTAGTCATCTCTTATGTATAATCAATTGACTTCTTTTCATCTGGAATGGTACTTTTGATAATAGTCTTACAAATAATTTCAATGGAGCTTATTCTCTCACAAACCCCAGTTGAGAAGGGCCAAAAAATGCCTCCATATTTAATTTACATACCTCTTCCCTATTCCTATAAGCTATGCAAAACCAATATAGGAACCTATCATAATAGGGAATTTTAGCATCTAAAATGAGCATGAAAAGCCTCATGCACTGCAAATATCTACTTAAAATGTAATATTATTCAGATAGACCTCTTGGAAATTACTATGACTAGAGTAGCCCAATGAGTGTGAAGGAAAATGTCTGGTAAATATGTTGTTGAATAAATTGTTGAAAAGATGTGTAGACTGAAGGGAATACTGATTTTCAAAATGTGTGGCCATGCCTTTCTTCTCTAACCTGTTTCATGTCTATACAAAATCACTTACGGAAGGTTAGCCTTGATAAATAAACCTGAAATGCTTTCAGCTTTGGAGCCCTTTACTTCCTAAGGCAGTGAAGATGAAACAGGGGCAGTGAGTGAATGTAGTTTTGCAAGCAGCAAAATATTTCTCTATATGTGTTTAATAAAGAATGAGTACATCTCAAGTCTCTTCAACATCTTAAGATTTATGAGGTAGAACTTGCACACTGTATATTGTTCTTTCCATTTTTCTAGGATCTGTTTTCCCTTGTTGTTTTGGTGTATTTTTGCTTACTTGAGAAAATTAAACATGAATTTGGAATTTTTCTTCCTTTCATTTTTCTTCCTTTCATTTTTCTTTCTCCTCGGTATTAGCTTGTTTATTTTTTGTCTTTGTCAATTATTTTCATGATGGGTTACCTTTATATATTTTAGATTTCCTTTTCCTTCTTTGAGTTTACTTTTCTCTGTGTTTCTGCCTTTATTTCATGTTCAGAATTCTTTGTCAGCTTTTTGGGTTTTTTTCTACCTTTTATTTTCCCTTTGTTGATTCTCTGGTGCTCTTATTTTGCTGCCAGAGTCAGAATGGATGTATAACCAGCATCTCATGTGAATTTACTCTGTTCTGCACGGCATTTTTCTTTCATGTTTTTGTTAGTTAAAAATTATCATGGTTTATAAACCCTTCTAGGTTTCGCAAAAGGTTTTGTATTACTAAACATGAAAAATAAAAAGATATGATAGTTTCAAAGGGACAAATTCCCTTTTAGAAGTCACAGAGGATGCTAAAGTAAAGAAATAGAATGGCAATTGGACATATTTTCCAACATTATGAGCTAATACAGCAGCTCTTATAATGTCACAGAAGTTAATGAGGCAATTTCCAGTGGAGAGACAGGACAGCACAGAGCAAACTTCCTGGCACCTTCTACACAGAAAACAGCAGCCACTTTGCTCACTGGAGATTACAGTTTCAAAATAACTCAGAAAATAGTGTCTACTTGTGAAAAATGGAATCACAGACCTGCATTTACCTAGGGCCTCAGACACCTAGTAGAAAGATATGCATATGTTTAGCTGGACATATTCTTTTCTGAGTCCCTTCTGGCCCGAGACTTGAAAGATCCTGACAGTCATCGACCATCTTAAGATTTTGTTAGCTTGTCTCCTAGTTTTCTTAGCAAAGCCCCGGAACTCACCACTGGTTCATTAACAAGAGTTTACTACAAAAAAAAATTATGGTTTACACAGAGAAGTAACAGGAAATTGGTGAACTAGGGTTAAAAAATAAAACAAAATGAACATAAAAAATTGCATCAAAACCGAGAGGAAGCTACTGCTAGAGTGATAGCCAAACCTTTACCAAAGGAAGGGACTGTTGTCACACAGAACAATGTGCTTTGCTGCAACACAAATTCTTCACTATCCTACTTGTACTTAAGATTGGAAGTTCCAGGAAGGATATGTTACTTGACAGAGCCTAGATTATATACTCATGACACTGATGTTAGAATGGCGGCGGAAGAATTCAGCTTCCCATCTGAGAGTTCTATATATCAGATTCTCATGGAGGAAAATTCTCTAAATAGAAGGAAACCGGGATTTCCTTCTAAGTAGATGGAAACCAAGATTATGACAAATATCTCATATATGTGTTTTTGTATGCATTCCTGAACATTGAAGTATTATTTTCTGTTTTCGAATATCATAGACTGGAAAAAAAGTGTGTTTTTTTGGAAAACATTCTTCTTTTGTTCAGCATTCTGCTTGTGAGACACATACTGGCCTTTGTAGTCAAATAGGTTTATTTCCAAAGTGATACTCTATTCCATTTTATGAAAATATGACTGTGTATACACACTTATTCCACTTTATGAATATATTACTATATATTTATTCTCTCTAGGATTTTTTTCAGTTTTTATTATTACACATTATTTTATGCACATTCTTTTATATTCATCCTGATTTCTTCCAGGTTATTTACCTATTGGTGGAATTGATGTGTTGTAGGGAACTGTATAGATATTTATAAGTAAGGAACAACTATTTTTCAAAAAGTTTGTGCCAATTTGTACTTCCACCACCAGTGTGTAAGAATTCTCATTAAATCTGGATTGGTAAATTATTATCATAATGTTGCTCAACAAACCATCCAAATTCAGTGGATTAACACAGCAATTGTTTATTCCCATCAATCTCTGGATTGTCTCTGCTTCACACTGCAGGTATGTAGGTCTGAGTCTATGAGGTGTGTCCCTCGTTCCACTTAGAACAGGAGAGTAGCAGAGTTTCTCATGCTGCTATAAGGACGTACCTGAGACTCGGTAATTTTTTTTTTTTTTTAAATTATACTTTAAGTTCTAGGGTACATGTGCATAACGTGCAGGTTTGTTACATATGCATACTTGTGCCATGTTGCTGTACTGCACCCATCAACTCGTCAGCACCCATCAACTCGTCATTTACATCAGGTATAACTCCCAATGCAATCCCTCCCCACTCCCCCCTCCCTATGATAGGCCCCAGTGTGTGGTGTTCCCCTTCCCGAGTCCAAGTGATCTCATTGTTCAGTTCCCACCTATGAGTGAGAACATGCGGTGTTTGGTTTTCTGTTCTTGTGATAGTTTGCTAAGAATGATGGTTTCCAGCTGCATCCATGTCCGTACAAAGGATACAAACTCATCCTTTTTTATGGCTGCATAGTATTCCATGGTGTATATGTGCCACATTTTCTTAATCCAGTCTGTCACTGATGGACATTTGGGTTGATTCCAAGTCTTTGCTATTGTGAATAGTGCCGCAATAAACATATGTGTGCATGTGTCTTTATAGCAGCATGATTTATAATCCTTTGGGTATATACCCAGTAATGGGATGGCTGGGTCATATGATACATCTAGTTCTAGATCCTTGAGAAATTGCCATACTGTTTTCCATAATGGTTGAACTAGTTTACAATCCCACCAACAGTGTAAAAGTGTTCCTATTTCTCCACATCCTCTCCAGCACCTGTTGTTTCCTGACTTTTTAATGACCGCCATTCTAACTGGTGTGAGATGATATCTCATTGTGGTTTTGATTTGCATTTCTCTGATGGCCAGTGATGATGAGCATTTTTTCATGTGTCTGTTGGCTGTATGAATGTCTTCTTTTGAGAAATGTCTGTTCATATCCTTTGCCCACTTTTTGATGGGGTTGTTTGTTTTTTTCTTGTAAATTTGTTTGAGTTCTTTGTAGGTTCTGGATATTAGTCCTTTGTCAGATGAGTAGATTGCAAAAATTTTCTCCCATTCTGTAGGTTGCCTGTTCACTCTGATGGTAGTTTCTTTTGCTGTGCAGAAGCTCTTTAGTTTAATTAGATTCCATTTGTCAATTTTGGCTTTTGCTGCCGTTGCTTTTGGTGTTTTAGACATGAAGTCTTTGCCCATGCCTATGTCCTGAATGGTACTACCTAGGTTTTCCTCTAGGGTTTTTATGGTATTAGGTCTAACATTTAAGTCTCTAATCCATCTTGAATTAATTTTCGTATAAGGAGTAAGGAAAGGATCCAGTTTCAGCATTCTACTTATGGCTAGCCAGTTTTCCCAGCACCATTTATTAAATAGGGAATCTTTTTCCCATTTCTTGTTTCTCTCAGGTTTGTCAAAGATCAGATGGCTGTAGATGTGTGGTATTATTTCTGAGGACTCGGTTCTGTTCCATTGGTCTATATCTCTGTTTTGGTACCAGTACCATGCTCTTTTGGTTACTGTAGCCTTGTAGTATAGTTTGAAGTCAGGTAGTGTGATGCCTCCAGCTTTGTTCTTTTGACTTAGGATTGTCTTGGAGATGCGGGCTCTTTTTTGGTTCCATATGAACTTTAAAGCAGTTTTTTCCAATTCTGTGAAGAAACTCATTGGTAGCTTGATGGCGATGGCATTGAATCTATAAATAACCTTGGACAGTATGGCCATTTTCACAATATTGATTCTTCCTATCCATGAGCATGGTATGTTCTTCCATATGTTTGTGTCCTCTTTTATTTCACTGAGCAGTGGTTTGTAGTTCTCCTTGAAGAGGTCCTTTACATCCCTTGTAAGTTGGATTCCTAGGTATTTGATTCTCTTTGAAGCAATTGTGAATGGAAGTTCATTCATGATTTGGCTCTCTGTTTGTCTGTTACTGGTGTATAAGAATGCTTGTGATTTTTGCACATTAATTTTGTATCCCGAGACTTTGCTGAAGTTGCTTATCAGCTTAAGGAGATTTTGGGCTGAGACAATGGGATTTTCTAAATCATGTCATCTGCAAAGAGGGACAATTTGACTTCTTCTTTTCCTAACTGAATACCCTTGATTTCTTTCTCTTGCCTGATTGCCCTAGCCAGAACTTCCAACACTATGTTGAATAGGAGTGGTGAGAGAGGGCATCCCTGTCTTGTGCCAGTTTTCAAAGGGAATTTTTCCAGTTTTTGCCCATTCAGTATGATATTGGCTGTGGGTTTGTCATAAATAGCTCTTGTTATTTTGAGGTACGTTCCATCAATACCGAATTTATTGAGCGTTTTTAGCATGAAGAGCTGTTGAATTTTGTCAAAAGCCTTTTCTGCATCTATTGAGATAATCATGTGGTTCTTGTCTTTGCTTCTGTTTATATGCTGGATTATGTTTATTGATTTGCAAATGTTGAACCAGCCTTGCATCCCAGGGATAAAGCCCACTTGATCATGGTGGATAAGCTTTTTGATGTGCTGCTGAATCCGGTTTGCCAGTATTTTATTGAGGATTTTTGCATCGATGTTCATCAGGGGTATTGGTCTAAAATTCTCTTTTTTTGTTGTGTTTCTGCCAGGCTTTCGTATCAGGATGATGTTGGCCTCATAAAATGAGTTAGGGAGGATTCCCTCTTTTTCTATTGATTGGAATAGTTTCAGAAGGAATGGTACCAGCTCCTCCTTGTACCTCTGGTAGAATTCAGCTGTGAATCCATCTGGTCCTGGACTTTTTTTTGTTGGTAGGCTATTATTTATTGCCTCAATTTCAGAGCCTGCTATTGGTCTATTCAGGGATTCAACTTCTTCCTGGTTTAGTCTTGGAAGAGTGTAAGTGTCCAGGAAATTGTCCATTTCTTCTAGATTTTCTAGTTTATTTGCATAGAGGTGTTTATAGTATTCTCTGATGGTAGTTTGTATTTCTGTGGGGTCGGTGGTGATATCCCCTTTATCATTTTTTATTGAGTCTATTTGATTCTTCTCTCTTTTCTTCTTTATTAGTCTTGCTAGTGGTCTGTCAATTTTGTTGATCTTTTCAAAAAACCAACTCCTGGATTCATTGATTTTTTGGAGGGTTTTTTGTGTCTCTATCTCCTTCAGTTCTGCTCTGATCTTAGTTATTTCTTGCCTTCTTCTAGCTTTCGAATGTGTTTGCTCTTGCTTCTCTAGTTCTTTTAATTGTGATGCTAGAGTGTCAATTTTAGATCTTTCCTGCTTTCTCTTGTGGGCATTTAGTGCTATAAATTTCCCTCTACACACTGCTTTAAATGTGTCCCAGAGATTCTGGTATGTTGTATCTTTGTTCTCATTGGTTTCAAAGAACATCTCTATTTCTGCCTTCATTTCGTTATGTACCCAGTAGTCATTCAGGAGCAGGTTGTTCAGTTTCCATGTAGTTGAGCGGTTTTGATTGGGTTTCTTAGTCCTGAGTTCTAGTTTGATTGCACTGTGGTCTGAGAGACAGTTTGTTATAATTTCTGTTCTTGTACATTTGCTGAGGAGTGCTTTACTTCCAATTATGTGGTCAATTTTGGAATAAGTGCGATGTGGTGCTGAGAAGAATGTATATTCTGTTGATTTGGGGTGGAGAGTTCTATAGATGTCTATTAGGTCTGCTTGCTGCAGAGATGAGTTCAATTCCTGGATATCCTTGCTAACTTTCTGTCTTGTTGATCTGTCTAATGTTGACAGTGGAGTGTTGAAGTCTCCCATTATTATTGTATGGGAGTCTAAGTCTCTTTGTAAGTCTCTAAGGACTTGCTTTATGAATCTGGGTGCTCCTGTATTGGGTGCATATATATTTAGGATAGTTAGCTCTTCCTGTTGAATTTATCCCTCTACCATTATGTAATGGCCTTCTTTGTCTCTTTTGATCTTTGATGGTTTAAAGTCTGTTTTATCAGAGACTAGTATTGCAACCCCTGCTTTTTTTTTGTTCTCCATTTGCTTGGTAAATCTTCCTCCAACCCTTTATTTTGAGCCTATGTATGTCTCTGCATGTGAGATGGGTCTCCTGAATACAGCAGACTGATGGGTCTTGACTCTTTATCCAGTTTGCCAGTCTGTGTCTTTTTATTGGAGCATTTAGTCCATTTACATTTAAGGTTAATATTGTTATGTGTGAACTTGATCCTGCCATTATGATATTAACTGGTTATTTTGCTCGTTAGTTGATGCAGTTTCTTCCTAGCCTCGATGGTCTTTACATTTTGGCATGTTTTTGCAATGGCTGATACTGGTTGTTCCTTTCCATGTTTAGTGCTTCCTTCAGGGTCTCTTGTAAGTCAGGCCTAGTGGTGACAAAATCTCTAAGCATTTGCTTATCTGTAAAGGATTTTATTTCTCCTTCACTTATGAAACTTAGTTTGGCTGGATATGAAATTCTGGGTTTAAAATTCTTTTCTTTAAGAATGTTGAATATTGGCCCCCACTCTCTTCTGGCTTGTAGAGTTTCTGCCGAGAGATCTGCTGTTAGTCTGATGGGCTTCCCTTTTTGGGTAACCCAACCTTTCTCTCTGGCTGTCCTTAAGATTTTTTCCTTCATTTCAACTTTGGTGAATCTGGCAATTATGTGTCTTGGAGTTGCTCTTCTCAAGGAGTATCTTTGTGGTGTTCTCTGTATTTCCTGGATTTGAATGTTGGCCTGCCCTACTAGGTTGGGGAAGTTCTCCTGGATGACATCCTGAAGAGTGTTTTCCAACTTGGTTCCATTTTCCCCCTCACTTTCAGGCACCCCAATCAGACGTAGATTTGGTCTTTTTACATAATCCCATACTTCTTGCAGGCTTTGTTCATTTCTTTTTCTTCTTTTTTCTTTTGGTTTCTCTTCTCGCTTCATCTTGTTCATTTGATCCTCAATCGCTGATACTCTTTCTTCCAGTTGATCAAGTCGGTTACTGAAGCTTGTGCATTTGTTACGTATTTCTCGTGCCATGGTTTTCATCTCTTTCATTTCATTTATGATCTTCTCTGCATTAATTACTCTAGCTATCAATTCTTCCACTTTTTTTTTCAAGATTTTTAGTTTCTTTGCGCTAGGTACGTAATTCCTCCTTTAGCTCTGAGAAGTTTGATGGACTGAAGCCTTCTTCTCTCATCTCGTCAAAGTCATTCTCCATCAATCTTTGATCCATTGCTGGCGATGAGCTGCGCTCCTTTGCCAGGGGAGATGCGATCTTATTTTTTGAATTTCCAGCTTTTCTGCCCTGCTTTTTCCCCATCTTGTGGTTTTATCTCCCACTGGTCTTTGATGATGATGGTAACGTACTGATGGGGTTTTGGTGTAGGTGTCCTTCCTGTTTGATAGTTTTCCTTCTAACAGTCAGGACCCTCAGCTGTAGGTCTATTGGAGATTGCTTGAGGTCCACTCCAGACCCTGTTTGCCTGGGTATCAGCAGCAGAGGCTGCAGAAGATAGAATATTGCTGAACAGCGAGTGTACCTGTCTGATTATTGCTTTGGAGGCTTCCTCTCAGGGGTGTACACCCTGTGAGGTGTGGGGTGTCAGACTGCCCCTAGTGGGGGATGTCTCCCAGTTAGGCTACTCAGGGGTCAGGGACCCACTTGAGCAGGCAGTCTGTCCCTTCTCAGATCTCAACCTCCGTGTTGGGAGATCCACTGCTCTCTTCAAAGCTGTCAGACAGAGTCATTTGCATCTACAGAGGTTTCTGCTGCTTTTGTTGTTGTTTAGCTGTGCCCTGTCCCCAGAGGTGGAGTCTACAGAGACAGGCAGGTTTCCTTGAGCTGCTGTGAGCTCCACCCAGTTCGAGCTTCCCAGCGGCTTTGTTTACCTACTTAAGCCTCAGCAATGGCGGGCGCCCCTCCCCCAGCCTCGCTGCTGCCTTGCGGTTAGATTGCAGACTGCTGTGCTAGCAATGAGGGAGGCTCCGTGGGCGTGGAACCATCCCGGCCAGGTGTGGGATATAATCTCCTGGTGTGCCTGTTTGCTTAAAGCGCAGTATTGGGGTGGGAGTTACCCGATTTTCCAGGTGTTGTGTGTCTCAGTTCCCCTGGCTAGGAAAAGGGATTCCCTTTCCCCTTGCGCTTCCTAGGTGAGGCGATGCCTCGCCCTGCTTCAGCTCTCACTGGTCGGGCTACAGCAGCTGACCAGTGCTGATTGTCCGGCACTCCCTAGTGAGATGAACCCAGTACCTCAGTTGAAAATGCAGAAATCACCGGTCTTCTGTGTCGCTCGCACTGGGAGTTGGAGACTGGAGCTGTTCCTATTCGGCCATCTTGCTCCGCCCCCATCCACCCGGGACTCGGTAATTTATAAAGAAAGGAAGTTTAATTGACTCACAGTTCGGCATTGCTGGGAGGGCCTCTGGGAACTTACACTCACAGTGGAAAGTGAAGCAAACATGTCTTTCTTCACATGGTGGCAGGAAAGAGATGAATGAGAACCGAGCAATGAGAGAAGCCCCTTTTAAAAGCATCACATCTTGTGAGAACTCACTCACTATCATGAGAACAGCAGCATGGGGAGTAACCGCCCCCATGATTCAATTACCTCCCACCAGGTCCCTCCCACAACACATGGGGATTATGGGAACCATAATTCAAAATGACATTTAGCTGGGGACACAGCCAAACCATATGACAGAGACATGTTCTTCCTATGGTAGTAGTAGAGAGAGCAGAGAGCAAGACAAATGGCACACATGCTCTTGAAGCTTCTGCTAACATTGTATCTTCTAACATCCTACTGGCTAAAGCAAACCACGTGGATAATCCCAAAGTCAGAAGTAAGCAAATATACTTTACCTTTAGTGGGAGATATTACCTGACTATGTAACAAAAGGTGCAGAAATAGAGAGGGATAAGTAATCAGGGCCAGTGTTTTGTCATAGCTCTGTCATAGCTCTGTTTTGTCATAGCTCTTCAACATTTGCTATTTTCACATTTCTTAAATGATGTGTAATGATGTTTTATTGTGTCTGCAATATTACCATATTTACCTGATTGCCAAGGAGGCTGGGCATATTTTTATGTCTTTATTCATTATTTGAAATTTCCCCTTATGTGAAGTGCCCAGGTAAGTTTTCAGCCACTTTTTTTGGTTTTCTTTTCTAAAGGATTATTTGTCTATTTCTCTTGCTTGGAAGTCATTTTGTATATTTTATTATGTGTCTTTTGTTTCCCATGTATATTTTTACCAAGTAGCATATATTTTTACATTCTTTATAATACTTATGAAAGGAGTCCTAATCTTTAAAGTAATCAAATATATTTGTTAATATATGGTTAATACTTTTTGGTCTTAGTTAAGAAGTTATTTTTCACAGTGAAGTTATGGGCTGGGCATGATGATTTACACCTATAATCCCAACACTTCAGGAGGTCAAGGCAGGAGGATCACTAAACCCAAGAGTTTGAGATCAGCCTGTGCAACAGAGCAAGACCCCATAGAGGGTCTTGTAGAGACAAAAAATTAAAAAGCTAGCCAGGCATGCTGGCACATGCCTGTAGTCCCACCTACTCAGGAGGCTGAAGTGGGAGGATTGCTTGAGCCCAAGAGATAGAGGCTACGATAAGCCTTGTTCATGTCACTGCACTCCAGCTTGGGCAAGAGCCTCAAATATATATATACATGAAATAAAAGAAAAAGAAAAAAATTAGTCACAAGGTAAGGTTATGAAAATATTCTCCTATTAAATATTAACATCTAAAAAGTTTATAGCTCTATCTCAGAAATTTCAGCACTCAATGTATGACATGTCTTGGTTATTCTTGTCCTGTAATGTCAAGTCTTTCCACTTTATCTTTTTAAAGTGTGTTTTGGTTATTCTTGCCCCCTTGTACTCCAAATAAGTGTAAAATCAGCATACTAATTTTCATGAAATAATAGTTTAACTTTATATTGCATTGAAATTACACATGCATTAGGACAGAATTTTTTTCCAATAATGAGTTTAACATTTCTTTAATTTATACAAAAATTATTTTGGTTTTGAATTTCTCTAAAATGTTTTATAATTTTCTTAATAAAAGTCTTATATTTTTAATATAAGTTTATTCATCACTACTTGACATTTTTGCAGTGTTTATAATGGTGTCATAAAAATTTTATTATCTAAACTTTTAACTGGTAGAAGGTAGCATTCATTTGTAAGTTTCTTTGTTTTTTTCAGCAATGTATTCATGAATTTTACTACATTTATCTGTTAATTGCTTTGGAACTTTTATGTGCAAAGCTGTATCATTTGCGAACATTGTTGCATTTCTTTTTTTCAAATTTTTATAATTTTTTTCTTAATTACTTGCCTTATCACGTAATTTTTGATAAATGTATACATTTTAGGTTTTCTGTTTATTGAGTCAGTCTGCTTTTGTAATTTGTGTATTTCGTTTAAATATTCAAAGTTTTTATCTTTTTACAATTTTTTAGTTTTGAAACATTTTTAATGTTTGAGATTTCTGAGTTTTTTTTTTTCTTTTTCATTTTTTTAACTACATTTTGTCCACTTCTTTTTTCCATTATTTGCTTTGCATTCTTTATTTTTTTTCTTCTACTATCTTTTTGATAATAGTCGTCTTCACCTTCTTGAATGAATGTTTAGTACATTGATTTTATAGTCTTTTAGTCTTCTTCACCTTCCTGAATGAATGTTTAGCACATTGATCTTATAGTTTTCTAATGTAAGCTTAAGGATTCAATTTTCCTTCACTTCTATCTTATCTCTAGCCCTTAACATTCAAATGTGTGCTAAATCAATTAATAATCATGTATTATTATCATTTGCTAAGTTTTATTGTGATTTTTGTCCCCAAACTAATGTATTAGAAGTGTTAATATTCAGTTTCAGAAATGCAGATTTTCTCATTAGCTTTTTGTTATTGATTTCTGCTGTACTGTGGTTATAGAACATGCTCTGTCTTTGATTTTTTTGTGTGTGTGACTTACTATATATTCCAGTATATGTAAGGTGACAAAATTATTTATTATTTTAAACTGTCACACTTTTGAGTTTTATAAAACACCTGCTCACCAGATGACTCCTAAGGACAATAGGTACAAACAAGGACTTTCCTGAGCAAACCGGTCTGTATAGTTACCCAAACTATGTGACACATCTTTATAACTTCCATAGGTAGTTGAAAATTATGTCTGTTCTACAGTTGTCGAGTAAAGTGTTGTATATATAAACTATAAATTGTATAATAAAAAAGAAGAGAGTAACTATGTCAAAAAATACACATCTATACCCTGTTTAGTTTTTCCCATGTGTAATTTGTCAAATATAGATAATAAAGTAATTCAAAGAAGGAAATAAGAGAATAGATCCACTATCAAATATAAAATAACTCATAAACACATGTACACACAAACACCTTTTTTCTCAAATTTCACAGCTAGAATTTTCAGTAAAATTTTTAGAAAATGATTTTGTTTGCCTTCTGACTAAAGTTAATAAAGTTTTTTTATTATAAGCATAACAAATCAGGATATCCTAAAACTATAAATTTAATGACTAGATAGTTTCATTTTACCTCTCTAGCTAATAGGGATCGTATTGCTAATTTGCTTTCAACGTTTTCCATCTTCCAATCCCCAGGAAGCTGAGCTCTGTGGGCCAATTCAGTCAACCTCTTTTGTCCTCTGGCATTTGGTTGGCTTCAGCTAATTGGAGACAATTATGGGAGAGCATAGGTGGGAAGACAGCAAGATTCAGACATTTATTGCCCTAACCTGCTTTGCTAGACCTTAAAAAGTTACCCATTAACTCTCTTATACAGCTGTAAGTCTTTGTTTATCTTCCTCTCAACTTTCCTTCAGGCCTAGGAGTAGAAATGGCTTCCACTCTCACTGAGTCCTCAAGGCGTTCTATTATCTTACCTACACCGACAACTACAGTATTGTTGCTACAGTTTTTTTTTTCTTTAATGAAAGCTAAATCAATTAACAATTATTCATAAGCACTTATTTATGTAACACGTAATACACAGTGAGATCCAATCTACAGTGAAGCCAGATGGGTAGCAACTAATTATATACCTAGCCAGATTTTAGTGAACATTGTCCTGTACACTATTTAAATTAATGCAGCCTTTATAATTAGATCTGCAATTTGATCTCTAAAGAAGACATAGATGGGAACTTTCCAACATTCATATTTATTTCATGAAAATAACTTGTATATATGTCAGAGAACATATAAAATCTAGTAAAAGCTATCATTAGGAACAATAATATATTATTTCTATGTAATAATGTCCAATATATATGAGTTAGAGTAACCCAACTTCAAAAGACTCTTTTAAGACTAGTCATCAAATTTTACCTGCAAAGAATAAAGTATTAAATTCCCAATAAGGCCTAGTGAGGTGGCTCACACTGTAATCCTAGCAGTTTGGGAGGCTGAGAAGGGCAGATGGCTTGAGTCCAAAAGTTCAAGACCAGCCCAGGCAATGGGGCAAAACCCTGTCTCTACCAAAAAAATATAAAAATTAACTGGGCATGGTGGCATGCCTGTGATCGCAGCTACTCAGAAGACTGAGGAGGAAGGGTTGCTTATGCCTCAGAGTTGGAGACTGTAGTGAACTGAGATTGCACCACTGCACTCCAGCCTGGGCGAGAGAGTGAGACCCTGTCTCAAAAAAACAAAAATAAAAATCCCAATAAATATCATCAATTGCTTTCAAATGTATCTTTTTATCATGTTCGTTTTTCTGTTTGCTTCGAAAGAAATGGTATATGGCATGCCTTTTAAATAATAATACTAATGCCTTAAAATAAGATTATTGTAGAAATTTCATATTATTTTCCTATATACTATAAATCCTTAATACTATAAATACCATAAATACTTCAATACAGTTTGTCATAGATAAACAACATTATGAGAAAAACAGTGAGTTACAGACCAAGTTTCCTTCCTTACGCGAAGGGAACTCTATAGTCATTCCAAGTGAGAAAGAGTTAACTACAGAAAAAAAGAGAAGAAAAGGAAAGCAAAAAAAATGAACCTACATTCTGGAACTGTCATCCTTAGCATCCTTGACTGAAACAAAGTTACATTTGGAGAACCTTGGAATTTGAGCATTTTAGTTTTTAGGTAGAGGATTTCAAATGTCTTTCCACCTTTGTTTGTACCAGAAACCATGAGTTTGGAGTAATTCTGAAATTATGAAGAAAACAATTTGGTACTAGCTGTAGAGTGGACAGTTCGACTTTTTTTACAATGTGACTTTTATAAACACTCATTTGTCTCTGGTGGTATAGACTCTTTTGGAAATCTTCTTACTAAAAGACTCGACTGCTTATATCTTGGCAAGTTGAAATACTAGGAAGGCAATCATTAATAAGTCACTGCTTACTGAGAAGGCAATTTAAAAAAGAAACGTACAGGCAAGCTGCTATCAGTAGGGCAGAGGTTTCTAACGTACCTAAGGATAGAAGAAGAGAAGAACAGTAGGTTTTTCATGCTAATTTGATCCATAACCTTCGCACAAAAGTGACGATGGAAATATCATAAGGAGTGAATGAAGGTCTCCAACCAAGCTAGTGAAAATGCTTCATAATACATCAGTTATAAAACCTCCTTTCACTACGTATATACTGAGTGTCTCGTACCTAATAACACTTAACCTACTGGTATTGTAGAGTAGTAGAAAAAGCAAGGATTTTGAAGTTAGATGAGTTGAAGTTAGCTGAATACATTGGGTGAACCATTTAACCTTTCTTACCTATGATGTTTTCATCTGTAAAATAAATATATTGGATAAGATTATCTAAAAAGTCTCATTGAGTTTCATAAAATCTATGGTGCTACATATGTTAATAACCAAACTCCAGGTAGGGTATATATGATATCATGAAGGAAAGAATTGGATTTATTTAAAAGAAAAAGATCTGGTTTGGAGTTTTAAGCCTACTTAGATGTCTTCCCTACTGGCTTTGTGATCTTAGATTTGTAACTTAAGTCTTATGATAGTGCAATTTCTCTTCTCAAAATAAACATAATAATTATTTGGTGACAGTGTTTTTAGTAAGGAAAAATATAATAAAATGTAGAAATATGCTTTCTAAACACTATGCAAATATAACAAATTGATAATTATGTATTGGTCAAGGATGTTGAGTCTCAAATAAAACTGTGGGTGCCTAAATTTAGACCTTTTTTGAAGATACATATTTCTGGCTAACAGCAGGCATGACATTTCATTCTTTCTTTCCCTACTGAGGATATTTTCCTATGTTAAGATGCTAGTGTAACAAGATGACGAAGCCTCTTTTATCTTGAATCCCTGATTCAATAGTGAAGAAAAGTCCTCACTAACCAGAAATTGACAGGTAGATTTAGTGAAGAATAAATTCTGATAATTATGTCATGGAAATTAAGGAGTTAACTTAGCTTTGTAACATAACTAATTTTGCCTAAGTAACAGAAGCATTATTCCTGGGGGAAAAAAAATCTTTGTTGAGTATTACAGAGAGAAATTATTCTAAATGAACCTGACCATATATAGATATTAAGTATGTTTAGACTTTGAGAAACACAAAGACTGAGTAGTTAAAACAACAAGAAAATGCAATGGTGGTGGTTATAATGATACATTTTAAGGTAGAGGGGCATATTTAGCATTGGTGCTTATCATAAACTGAACCAGGCCCATGTCAAAAACCAACGGAGTTCAAACTAGGAAAACCATCTATTCAATGCCAGTTATGGTTCCAAGGTGTCCCTTCATTTCAAGAAGCTGATTATTCCAGAAAAAATAAAATCTATCCTCTTAGGAACAGAAAATGGCAAGAGCAGAGAAGGTGTTATGGGTCTACTCATTGACAGAGATTTAAGGCAGTTCTCTATATGAAGTGGAAGACCAGAATAATATATGAGTACATTTATATATGTATACATATTTACAAAGCTATCATATAATCACATGTGCATATGTTATATGTACATGCTTATGTTAGTCTCTGTAACTAGAATATTCCATGAAGGCAGAAATTTTCTCTCTCTTGTCTGGCCCAAAGTAGAAACTCAAGAAGTATTTGCTTTTTTTACTAAAAAGGTGAGTGAATGGTTGAATAAAAGCAGCAGACATGTGAATGACTGAGTGACAAACATAAATGTTGGACACAGTGTATTTAGGGAAGAAAGTGCAGCTGGGTGTCATGTGGATACTAAATACTCAGGTTAGACACATTGAAAACTAGAGTTAGGGCAACAAAATGTAGGCACTGGGCTTTTAATATCTTTTCCACTTTTGTCAGAATTGTCTCAGGAACCAGTAGGGTGAGTGAATTTTCTTCACACTCTCGAATTTCATAAACTTCTAATCCTTGACTGTGATATTGTCTTTCTCAGCTGTCTGCATTTGTTCTCTCTACTAAACAGATACCTCTATGCCCCACTCAGTTTTAATTTCTTCCCCTACCTTTCCGTATACCTTTGTCTGGTTCATTTCTATTTAACTTATAGTCCTCAGAAAATTTTATTATCTCACAAAACTCAGTAATTGAGTGTGCGTGTGTGTGTGTATGTGTGTGTGTATGTGTATTTCACAGCAATTTTATTTTCTATTACAGTAGTTCCCCCTTATCTGTGGGGGAACAGTTCAAGACTCTCAATGGATGCCTGAAACCGTGGATAGTACTAAACCCTATATGTGCTATGCTTTTTGTACGCATGTATTCCTATGATATAGTTTAATTTATAAATTAGACACAATAAGAGATTAACAGCAGTAACTAATAACAAGTCATAACAATTAAAATAATAAACTATAACAAAAATTATTGAGTATAATCTATTTCTCTCTGTCAAAATATTTTATTGTACTGTATTCACTTGTTATCAGACCCTGATTGACCATGGGTAACTGAAACTGCAGATAAGTGGTCGCTGCTGAATTTAAAAGCAGCTTTTCTTTAATCACGACTCATCTGGAAGCTCCATAAAACCAATAATCACGATGATTACTCAATAATCATCAATAATGATATAAAGAATACGTAAGTTAGTCAATACAACTAAAATTTGCTAATACTTGAAACTGAAAAATGCAGGTACTGATAACTTTATTTTATTTAATAGAGTTATTTTACATACATTGCCTAAGATTTTTCATGGTGTAGAAAATGGGGGTTCTGTAATACCACAAAAGTGAGAAAACATGCCTCTACTTTTGCCATACAAAGAAATATATACAGAAAATAGTAGTGTGGGTTAAATAGTTTCTTTAGAACTTAAAGTCTGAGATTTTTAGAATCACACACATAGCCTTGGTGAAATTATGTAGATTAAAATTTGTCTCAAGTATTCACACAACTCTGTAGTTTGTAAGCCTAAGCAATAAGAAGCAAAGAGAAACAGTGAGGTGAGGAGGTGAAAAGGAGTATCAAATCAACCCGCTCTAGTAAGAATAATGGTAGCCTATCTTGTGAAGCCTACATGCATAGGTTAAACTTTCCCAGACTGTGAAATAAAAGATGACAGAATTGCATTCTAATTTTAGGTAACAATTGTGCAATGATTCTGAATAAATATGCATATGTTTACAATATAAGGTAGTCACTAGAGTGTCTAATGAATCATCATTGATCCAATTAAAATGAACAACTACACAAAGGAGAAAGTAAAATCTGAAGTGGAAACTATCCAAATGCAGTTTTGCAATGTACTTCTACTTCTGTCTTTCTGCAGAATTCAGATAACAATGACTTTTTAAAGTTCCACTAATGAAATGTTGTAGACAACAGAAAAGGGCAGACTGGCTGAATGTACTATATCTGTGAAAGAGTAGGTGTATTACACATGGACAGACATAATCAATCTTAAATCATCGCCTGTAAGACAATCCACTGTTTTTATCTATCCAGTCCCAGTCAGATAATCTTAAATGTCATTAAGGAGTTAGTAGACATATGATGCTACTGCACTATTTGGGTTTGAATCCTGGCTTAGACAAGTTAAATAGTTTATGGCTCAATTTTCTCATTGGTAAAGTTGGGGAAAACACTAGTAATTATTTCCTAAATTTCTTATAGAGGTTAAATAAGTTAGTATGTGTACATATTAGATAACTCTGTGTGTGTGTGTGTGTGTGTGTGTACAAATTATCAGATATTACTACAATTGTTAACACAATTCTATCATGGAAATCCATAAGAGTTATCGAAGGAGGTGTTTTTGATCCATTGCTATTGAACAAGCTTATCTGAACTGACTTTTAGGAGCTTTACTCCCTTCTTTATTATGCTCTGTAAACTGTTATCCTGAAGATAGTAATAGCTAATTCTTATTGTGTAATCACCATATGTCAGACACATTGTGTATTAAAGCTTTTAATTATGATAAATGAAAGAATAAATACATAACACATGCAACAGTTACTCACACTATCCCCATTTTTATTTTATGGGAACTGAAGCATAGAAAGCTCAATGATTTACTATAATCAAACATAAGATCAGAAGCAGATTTGAAGTCATACACTCTAAATCGAAGTCCAAGCCTGCCTCTCACATCTCTTTTCCTGCCTCTTAGTGGTGGAGATATTCCTTTTTCTCGCTTAATCTTTCTCTCTCATTCTCATCCTCCTCCTCCCACTCCTCCTCCACCTCCCCCTACCCTTCCTCCTCCTCCCACTCTTCCCTCCTGTTCCTCTCCCTCCTCCTTCCCCTCCTCATTCTCCTCCTCCCTGTCCTCCTCCTCCTTCCCCTCCTCCTCCTCATCCTCATTCTCCTTCTCCTCCTCCTCCTCTCTCTCCTCATTCTCCTCCTCCTCCTCTTCTTCCTCCTCCTCCTCCTCCTCATTCTCCTCCTTTTCCCTGTTCTCCTAGTTAGCCTTTGCATGATTACTAATGGAAGACTAGCAGAATCTGATTCAGTTTGTACCGTCATCGTTTCTGCCTGCTGGGTAAAGAGACTACAAAGGGTCCAGGGCGGAAGGAGGACTGCTAGTGGATGAAAATCCTGTAAAGACCTAATGGTTCCTTAGATTGGGGTGTTCATGATCAATGTATTGAGAAATTAGACATATCTAAGGTGAGGTCAAAGCAGCTTATTTTGACATTATCAAATACCCCCTAATGACAATAGCAGCAGGAGTTGTGCAGATTAACTATGTGAGCACCACAGCCAGGTAACTGAGTACACATCATAGGGTGAGCAGTTTCTCAGTAATAGCTACATTTGAACATGCATTTGAGTAGAAGTATATCTATGACTACCAGTGAACTAATCTTTTCCTTGTGCAGACACCATTTTTGAGGATGATATTTAACTGCTATAAAGGTAGCTGTTCGGAAAATGGGACAGAGGCAGGATCATAGACTGGGAATGAGGGTGAGTATCATGTGGCTATAAGGGGAAATAAAAGAAAAGATGACGGTCTACAGACTTGGAACCTCAAAATGTTTAGAGCACCAAAATACTCACAGGAGTTCTAGAGTTTGCAGTGGCAAGAGATCCAAATAGGCAGATTAGTGGTAGAACAGATAAAGGCGTTGATAACTGGTCATTCTTTACAAATCAGAGAAGATCAAGGCTTTGTAGACCAGAGGCTCATACAATTCTGGTTATCTTCCTTGAGAAAATAAATAAAAAATAATAAATATAAAGTGTGGATCATTTTCTTGCAAATGGCCAATGTAAAATAGTGGCCCAGAAGTTTAAGCTTGATTAACTCCATGATAAATCTACTACCAATTGCAGAATATATGTGAAATACATTTTATTTTTATTCACTCCTAATGTCTTACAAAACATCACCTATAAAAATAGTGAAAATGGAAATTCCTAAAATAAAAAACATGTACATTTTAAAGTATGTATCTCAAATTGTTTCCAAGCTCCCTCTTTATGCCTTTTGTGATCCAAACACTTAAAAAAAATTTTTTTTGTGCAAAAACAATTATGCAGTTTGGGTTACTTATGATTGCTATTATTTTTTATGTGAATTTTTTTTTTACAGATCTTCCAAATACTTATTAAAACACAGGACATGTTCAACTCTGGACATCTGTTTAGAAAGTGAAATATGGATCTGAAATAGTTCAAAAATTGAAAACGAAGTTAAGAACTTAGTCCTTTAAGAAATAATGAGGAGACCAACATCATCTGATAAAGGAGACTACGAGAGACTACAAATGGGCTGTTTGTACATGGCCATCCCCAAATTGCTGTCTTTCATCTTGTCTATATGAAATCCTGAGATGAGGAAAGAAGTATTTATTTTCAATTAAAACCCCATCTTTTTCTGTAAACTCTTACTGCAACCAGTGTCTGATCTGTATATTTTGTGGCTGAATTGAAGGAACCGAAAATAAATCTTTTTCAAAGTCAATTTTTATTTTTCTCCAAGGATTCCACTTTTCAATTTTTATAGCCCCATTATTTCTGTAAATTCATGTTTTTTATACATCCAAGTCCTTTTCCCTTCTTTTAGACTTTAGCAAGGAATTTATTGAAAGTTTTGAAAATTATCAGGGAATAGGTTTAGCATTTCTTTAGTTAAGAAGCTGTTCTAAGTTATCCCTAAGGGAAACTGAAACTCTTCCTTGGCCCCGTCACTCCACCCTCCAAGGACAGTATGTCTATGCACTGGAGAAGCCTTCTTTGTTGACATGCTACCCAAATCCTTCGAGATTCCTTGTATTGGTTTGATGAGCCTTCTGCCCCTTAAGTTCTTAAGTATTTTTACTCCACATTAGACTGAATAAAAGTAAACAGAATAAGCAAAGTGTCCTAAATTAGTTTTGAACCAGTTGGATCAGATAAATCTACCTTGGGTAAAGACCTATCACAGTCAATAGAAATCCCTGGGCCTTCCAGCGATCCTGGGGCCTAAATTCCTAGATAGTAATTATGTGCTCCTTTGGCAGAAACTGACTTGTGAAAAGGGCCAATTATCACATTAAAATAGACTCTTAATTATACCAGAGTGTTATATCCAACAGCATGAAAGCTACCTAAATTAACTTTCCTTTCAAATAGAGGTAACTATTGAGAAACATAAGTACAAAAATGCAACTTTTTTTTTTTTTTTTTTTTTTTTTTTAGAGAAGGAGTCTCACTCTGTGGCCCAGACTGGAGTGCAGTGGTGCAATCTTGGCTCACTGCAAGCTCCGCCTCCTGGGTTCACACCATTCTCCTGCCTCAGCCTCCTGAGTAGCTGGGACTACAGGTGCCCGCCAACACTCCCCGCTAATTTTTTTGTATTTTTAGTAGAGACAGGGTTTCACCGTGGTCTCGATCTCCTGAGCTCGTGATCCACCCACCTCGGCCTCCCAAAGTGCTGGGATTACAGGCCTGAGCCACTGCGCCCGGCCAAAAAATGCAACTATCAATTTGAGCAATGGTGGAAGACATTTGCTAGAAATCACCACGTTAGCCAGCACCAAGCTAACAACAAAGGAGGGTAGGGAATTTACTCTCTCTCTGAATCCTGGAAAAGGAAAAGGAAATGGTATTTGGTAAACATGTGTTGACATCTCCATTATGCTAAGGAGGTGTTTCAGTTAGCTTTTGCCATATATTAAACCAATCCCTAATGTAGTGGCTTAAAACAGTCATGAGGTTTATTAGTGCTCAATTCTGTAGGTCATCTTGATTTTCCATGTGGTGTGTATAAAAGTTAAAGAAAGAGAAAAGAAACATAAAATGTGGTTTAACAGTTAAAAATGGATTTATTTTGAGGAATAAACCTGAGAGGGGCTTCTGGCAGATTTTGGTCAGTAGTGCTGTCTCTTACAGACGAAGACAATTGGTTTCAGGGTGAGAGAGCTTATCATAAGCTTAGAATGTTTCTGTAGGGGGAAGAAGTTTATGGTGGGGTTGGAATGTCTCTGGTTGGATGGGAGGTTAGCTTGGGGCTGACATCATCTCTCCAGCCAGAGGGAAGGTTATCTCGGGACTGGCATGTCTCTGGTCAAGGAGGCATTTGGAACGTTTCTGGTCGGAGACGTCATTTATGGTTTATGGTGATGCTGACCTTGGCCATTAGGTTGATGCCCTTTGGATTTAGGAATATTTTGATCAAGATGAACTTTAGAATAATGGTGCTTGTCCAAGATGGTGATGCTCCTGCTCTGTCACTTTGGGCAAGGTTTGTTTATTTATTTATCTATTTATTTTTGACAGAGTCTTGCTCTGACGCCCAAGCTGGAGTCCTGTGGCTCATTACAACCTCCGCCTCCTGGGTTCAAGCGATTCTCCTGTCTCAGTCTTCCAAGTAGCTGGGATTACAGGCATGCGTCACCACACCCAACTAATTTTTGTATTTTTAGTAGAGATAGGGTTTTATTATGTTGGCCAGGTTGGTGTTGAACTCCCAGCCTCAGGTGATCTGCCCATCTTGGCCTCCCCAATCACTGGGATTACAGGCATGAACCACTGTGCCTGGCCAGTGGGCCAGTTTTGATGGTCTTGCCCTCTCACTTATCTATGGTTAGCTGGCAGCTTATCTGGATGCTGGGTAATATCACATGACCCCACTCTTGTGACTAGCTACTGGCAGGCTGGTGGATCCTCAGGTGGGATAGCTCATCTCAGCTATCTGTGGTCTCTCATTTTCCAGTAAGCTATGTCAGCTTTGTTTACATGGCAATCTCAGATTTTCAAGCACACAGAGAATGAGCCCTGAGGTATTTTCAAATCTCTGCTTGTGTCACATTTTGTAACATGCCATGGGTCAAAGAAGTAATATAATCAAGTACACGGAGTGGAGAAATAAACTTCATCTCTTGGTTGAAACAGGTTAAAGTGACTTTGACAAAAGGTGTTCATATAGGGCATGCAACACTTGTGGCTAGTTGCTACTGATGTTCAAATCATGTTGAATCGAAAACCACTGGTGATCACTCTTCTGACTTTCTACCTTTCTCTTGCAATTCTTAGAGCATGTTCTTGATCACAGCAAATTCCATTTAGAAACAAAATTGTTTCCTCACATACTTCTGAATTTTTCTGTGCAAACTTTTTGAGCTATTGATCAGTGGGGGAAAAAAAACCCTATCTGTCTTAATATTTCTATGTTATACTGCTTGTCAAAAGGCATCTTTAAAGACAATAAAAGCAATACTTTATTTTTAACAAAGTGAAAACATCTGATGGTATTTGAGAGTCAGTGACTACATGCGAGAATCGTGTTTCTCTCTTCTTAACGCTATGATTTATGGATCGTGCATATGCTCAAACTTCTGTAAAGAATATCCAGGAACCTACTGCATGACGTCTACATTAATTTTGGTAATAAATCACACATTTCAAACAGTTGACTAAAGCATACTGGGAAGTTGGATGACATACAGAGTTTCCACAAAATTTTTAAATGCTGACTGGGGGTTCTTCCCAAAGCAATAGGACTAAATGATGACCTTTTGAAATATCCTCTCTGGAGACTGGGTAAAAATTAGTGACTGAATTCTTTCTAGTTGTCAGTAAGTTTATGTCCATTTTGTTATAATCTTGATCATTACACTGATTCAAATTATCACATTGTTGGCTATGATATCAAAGAAAGAGAGAGGAAAGGGACTAAGAAATAAGAGAGAGAGAGAGACGGCATGCCATAGAGTCTAATATTTATCAGTGCAATGGTTTTCTAAAATATATTTCATGGATCATTAGCCTTAAAGATGTTTGGAGGATTTATTTTTAAAATACAAATCTTGGGGTGGCAGAAGAAAATAGTTTGGGAGATAACACCTAAGATTTTTCTCCTTTTGGGATACCCACAATATACATCAGAATAATTAAAGGTCTTGAAAAAAATCTTTACAAACCCACCTATATTTATTTACTGCCTGTTTTTGAAAGAATATAATAGAGCACTTATCAAATAAACTTGATAAGATCAGCTGGCTCTCTGAAGAATAGGCGCTAGAGTAGGAGGGAAACAGAAAGGGATATTCCTACCTACCTGCAGGAAGCAGTGATGACCATATCAGATGTTCATTCCTTGTGGTACTCTAAAATCCAAACTTTCTCAAGCTTTGTGCAATCAAGAAAGCAGAAATCTAGTGCACAATCACTACTCAGACGGAGCCATTAATTATGTTGAGCTAAAGGAGGAGAATATGACAGAAAGGAGCAATTAGAAGTTTCAGGCAATTCTTTAGTTCCACCATCAAGTATACTGGTTTACCCTCTTTACTCAGTATTTTAAAGCATACACAATTGTTTTGAAGCCTGAAGACAGTTCAAGGAGTATATATATATATATTAAATTTATATACATATGTACTTTTTAAATAGTTACTTATTCATACAGTATCATTAGCAACTGGTTAGGAAAGGATGCTTATAGAAAAATAATATTACCTTAATGAAGATACAAAAGGCATGTAATATATTCATTTGTAAAAATGATGTGTGAGATTTTAGTATACATGACTCTTATGGTTTTTGCACTAAAGTTTCCTGAGTTAGTTTTGTGTGGTGTAACAATGATTTAAACTGGCTACTAAATATTAAGCCCTAGACATCCTTGACCCTTCTTCATAGCCTTCATCCATCCCACCCTTTAATTTCTTTCTGACCACCACAAATACTCATCTGCAACTTCCGTAACCTAATCAAATCACTACTCCCATTTTATGCCCCTAGACACTTTCACATTTAAGACTGACCTTCCCTCTATAACACACATACATGAGCTATTTATGAGGCACCAAGAGAATAAAAGCAAATAATAATAACATCTAATTTTTTCTCTTTAGTCATTACAAAATGACTTCTACTTTAGTTGTCTCTTTTAATCCATTAGAAGACAATACAGGCCAACTTAATGGTTTACTAAAAACAAACTAACAAAAAAAATTAGAAGCCCATTACCCATGCTTCCTTATTCCTTATTGCTGGTTGAAAGCTATAATGAGCTTATGTTCCAGAGCGAACAATGGACACAATGTTAGTGACATTCTTGTATTGTGGTTTAGCATTATTGTAAATCTGGAAAAATTCCTGCCCACAAAAACTTTTAGGTTTTGTTCGGGTTTCAGACACTTATGAAATAGAATGAGCAAAACAATGACATATTATTCTCCTCTATTCTGTAATTACCTTTTTGTGATACATTCCTTGACTTCTGCTTATAGACTTCGTTCATATATATAAAATCATAGTAGACTGCCTGTGGCCCATTTTCCTTCAAAACCATGAAGGCAGAGATTGTAATTTATCTTTCGTTTGTTTATTTATTATTAAAGGTCACTCAAAAAAGGGAAAAGAACTATTCACAATTATCTCATATATTTGAAAAATGGGCATACTTGGTAGTAGCTAGGAATTAAGTATTTAGGACAGATGATGGTGACCAGAGTTAACCTAATCTCAGGCGTTCTATGTTTTTATCCAATGCAGAGAAACTGTGGTAATGTATTTCAATACTCCTCTGAATTCAAAGTTTTCAAGAATTCTGAACTTATAACCTATATGTAAGCTAATGCCAGTACTTTTCTGAATCCAGAAAATTTTATAAGAATATAGATATTCTAAGCAAATTTATTGATTCAGGAGAAGGCAGGAAAAAACAATAGATCTATCACTCCCTCTTCATGTAAATTCAAATGGTCAGATGTTCAGATGTCTTTCTGTTACACTTGCATTCCTATGTAAAGTACTTGCTTATGTCAAAACTTTGCTTATAAGAAAACTGAATGAAATCTTCACAAATAGGTGAGTCTGTAATTAATCATAGTCTGATGGACTCAATATGAATATCTGGTCTAAAAGGGCCTCATTTAACCATGGATTAAGGGACTTTGCCCAGTATGGAATAATAGATCTGGAGACCATGCTAGCCACCACTCTCTAGCCTGATTCCTGATCCAATAGGACCCCGTTTGGAGAGAACAGAGGAAACTCCCAGAGATGTTGCTATGTATGATATTAGAGATTGCTGAAATCAGAGAACAGTTCCTAATTGTGGGACACCACTAATTCCAAAAGTGTTGAAATAATATAACATTTCCTCAATTTGGATTTCATACTATATCTCTCCAACATTATGTTAAAATAATCTCCAAGTATTCATTTTCATTGTGTTTAATAATAATCATCCAAAGTTCATTCTCAAAATGGAATATATTTTGAACTATATACAGTGCTTTAGGATTAGAGAACATGTTTTTATTTAGCCTTTCAAAATTGCTCATAATCATCTAAAGTATACTGGATAAAGCAGATTTACCTCCATGCTAAAGTATTTTAGTGCTAGCTTCAGTTTGAAGAGTCTTTAGAAACGGAAGCTATTACAGAAACTCAGGCAAGGATCTAAGAATATCTCTGCAAATGGTTACGTCTGTAAATAATACTATTTATGCGTATTTTCTCCTTTATTGATACTTTAAATTTCAACTAGCAGTCTTCAGAAAAAAAAAAAAAATTAAACACCAGGAGTATAAACTGTTAAGAATCAAATACTAAAAAATGTAGGTTTTAGGGGGGATTTTGACTTCTTGGGCTGCCTATCTATACAATTCATTCTTAAAAATCATATAGAGGATTAAGAAGCTTCAGTGAGAGAAATGGAAACTTGGAGAACTTTACTGAGACATTTGTGTTAAGGATAGTCAGAAAGTATCATTTTTCTAAAGGCATAGGATCTTGAGCTGTGATCTTGCCAAGTCTTAGTAGCTGAGTAGGCTCAATTCCTCTCAGTGTTTGAATGTGAGATTTCAGGAGATGACATAAAATATGAAAGAAATGCTGTTTCTGATTTGTAAATATGGTATTACTTTATTCTTATTTCAGGTTTCATCCAGGGCCCATAGAGAGTAAAATAAAGTACTGTGTTAATTTTCTTATAAAAAAAAGTAACTGTTTATTAGAAATGCCTAGACACGTTTTTGTAATTAGTTTGTGTTTTCTTAAAGTGTCATTCATAAATTGCCATGCATTTATTGTCTCTGGCACACTAAACATATCCCTACCACAGTTTCTTATTCTACATGCAAAATAGATTTAGAATAAAGAACTTTGAAATTTTTCAAAAAGAGAAGAGGAGTAAGGTTAAAACTGATGTTTTCGAGTACATAAGGAAAAGCAGTCCTGAATTGAAAGATAGAGATGATATGGAAATTATTTAACAACCTGGTTGTGATAGATGTTTATCATTTGGAGTTCTTACCAACTCTAAATAACAGAGCAGCACCCACAAGTGCATATGTGGTGCACATCAGCACTGGCTTCAAGTCAGGAGCTTACAGTGACTACTATGTTTTGCTGAAGCAGGAATGCTATAGTCGGTTCTCTTCTTCTATATTTTACTTAAAAACAAATGATAATAGTACTCTTGTTATCTCGGTTATCTTGTTATCAACATATGATCAACTACCTTTTATAATAACAGAAAAATAAAGGACAGAAAAGTCATGTCTCCACCCCAAATCTCTATCTATACTAGAAAATGTATTTATCCTCTCATAGGGCTAGTTAATATCAAAAGGATACATTTTTAAAATAGATATATTAACTATTCTATGAAAAATGCTGTTTTGAAATCACAAAGTATTGACTTACATAGTTGGATAATGTACAAAACAATGTTCATATTACTCTAAAGGATATATATATATATTTATATAGTCATTTTGGCACAAGGGTGTATCTCATGCTGTGGAAATATACAGCCAACATTTTGAAACTGTTTTCCCAAGAACAGTCTATCTACCAGGCTTACCACTCTAATTTTCATGATTCTTCATTTATATGCACTCCTAAGGCATCTTTGTGATCACGTGCTGTTGGCTGGCTCATGCTACTCTTCATCATTCCCTGTTCTTAAGCAGTTTCTTCTAACCTCATTAGTGCTTTCCAGTGTTCCACATGACTGTCAGAAGGAGCTTTCAAAGATGCAGGGCTAAGCTCACTGCTCATCTAAAAAACCAACAGTGTCTGTTCTCTTTACATCTCTCAAACTTCACTTACTTCCATATTCAAATTTCCTTTTCTCAAGCCACGTGTACTTCCATTTCATTTTAAAAATATTTTATGCTTTTAGAAGCTTCAGGGTTTTTCTTTCTTTCTTTTCTTTTCTTTTTTTTTTTTTTTTAAATATTTTCTACTTCTGCTGTTGGAAGTTTTTGTTTTTGTTTTTGTTTTTGTTTTTCTTGTCCCTGTGTCTAGTCCTGTCCCCGTATCTAGGCTGTGAGCTTTTTATCTGTGTTCCCATAACACACTGTGCTTCTGAACTTGACCTTATCCTGGCTCTATTCTCACACACAAAGAGATTCATTTGCTTGTATTTCTAGTGGAAATAAAATTTCTTTGTGGTTAGTGCCTGTTCCTGAATTCCCAACGCTTGAAAAAAGGCTTAGCCTAGAATATATGCTCAATAAGTATTTATTGAATAAATATATTAATAAATAAATGACGGCAAAATAGATAATGCTGAAAAGAAGCAAGATAGGAAGTACTATCTTGCTAGAATTTTCCAGACTATAAACAGGTATTCTCCAAAACCCATTACAAAATTAAGATAAAGCTGTTTGCTACTCTTAGGTCTTCATCTCAAGTTGTTTTGTAAGTTTATTTTGACTCCTAGTTTGAAAATACCCTAGCACAAGCAACTCTTTCCAGGCATAAACTTATAAATATATAGAGGAGACAGAAATCTGAACAGTGTAATTTTAGAAACTGTAACAACTTTCTCTGAAATAATATTCCTTTAGACAGATGTAACCATGTCTGAATTTTCATAATTAGATTTATGATTCAGAACTTTAATATTTAAAACGTGAGCATACATTAGAAGCGGTTTTTTTTTCCTTATCTTCAGTGTCTTTCCATTTATGCCGATGAGGTAAAGTATTTTTCTGTGGAATAGGATAGAATTGGGTTCCAAATCCTGACCTATTTATTCATGATCTTGTTATGTTGAACTAGAATCTGAAATTTTCAAATGTTACCTTATCTGTGGAAAGATAATAACAATTCTATGATATGAGAAGGAGTAAAAGACAGTAGATAAACAAATAGCTTCTAGAACAAAACTGCCCATGTTCAAATCTCAAGTACACAGGTTTAGATATTATGAGATCTTAGATGTATTACTTAGCTTATGTCTAATACTTATCATCTGTCTGTAAAAGAAACCAAATACTACTACTACTAACATAAATGTGTACCTTAAAGATGTGTTCTGAGGGTTCATAGAGATAAGCCAGAACAAAGAATGTCTGGCTGTATGCTTGCTCAATAAAAGCTAACTAATGTTTTTATCACTCAGTCTTATTATAAAGACTTGCAAATAATTGTTTTATTTAATGTCTGTTAAAACAAATAATCTCATCAAAAAGTGGGCAAAGGATATGGACAGACACTTCTCAAAAGAAGACATTTATGCAGCCAACAGACACAATAAAAAATGCTCATTATCACTGGCCGTCAGAGAAATGCAAATCAAAACCACAATGAGATACCATCTCACACCAGTTAGAATGGCAATCCTTAAAAAGTCAGGAAACAACAGGTGCTGGAGAGGATGTGGAGAAATAGGAACACTTCTACACAGTTGGTGGGACTGTAAACTAGTTCAACCATTGTGGAAAACAGTGTGGCGATTCCTCAAGGATCTAGAACTAGGAATACCATTTGACCTAGCCATCCCATTACTGGGTATATAACCAAAGGATTATAAATCATGCTGCTATAAAGACACATGCACATGTATGTTTATTGTGGCACTATTCACAATAGCAAAGACTTGGAATCAACCCAAATGTCCATCAGTGACAGACTGGATTAAGAAAATGTGGCACATATACACCTTGGAATACTATGCAGCCATAAAAAAGGATGAGTTCGTGTCCTTTGTAGGGAAATGGATGCAGCTGGAAACCATCATTCTCAGCAAACTATGGCGAGAACGCAGAACCAAACCCCGCATGTTCTCATTTACAGATGAGAATTGAACGATGAGATCACTTAGACACAGGAAGAGGAACATCACACACCAGGGCCTATTGTGGGCAGGGGGGCGGGTAGGGAGGAGGGATAGCATTAGGAGATATACCTAATGTAAATGACGAGTTAATAGGTGCAGCACACCAACATGGCACATGGATACATATGTAACAAACCTGCACGTTGTGCACATGTACCCTAGAACTTAAAGTATAATAATAATAATAAAAAGATGAACATACTCAAAAAAAAAAAAAAAACTTAACACAATGTCTCTCTCTGAGTAGAAGTTAAGTAATTTCTTTTTCTTAGATATTTTTTCACACATATTTAGTAAGCTCCTTTTTACAGAAAAGCATTTTACCTTAACTTTGCAAACATTGGGAACTTGCTTTTCGATAGTTCAAAAGGGATATCAAAATCCAGGTTTAAGGGGGAAAAGTCTCTATGAATTATTTATAAATTCAGTGCTCTAGATTGTTAGTCAAAGCCACGTCATTTGAAATCTGTTTCACTTTTTGTTGTCAAATAATTAATCAAAAGACAGAAATATAGAAAGAATAAAAGAAACATGAAAGGCAGAAAGAAAAAAGAAAGAAGAGAGAAAAGAAGGAAAGAAGGAAAGAAAGAAGGAAAATAAAAAAAGCATGAAGTTTGGAATACAGGGAATAGTAAAAGGCTATGATCTTTCTTACTATTCATGAATTTGGTTGTGAGCATGAGGTGAAGGATATAAACCTGTGGAGAGATTCTCTGAAAAGTGATGATTCTCAAAGCTGTAAAAATGCCTGCCAGGTTGGCAACAGCTTTCAGCATGGCCTCAGATTTGAAGCTTGTCCCAAAACAAGTGATATCAAGCTTATGCATACTCTAACATTTTTGAGTTTCAGTCATTAGATTTCAGAAAACATATGCAAAATATTCTTCAAAAATTAATTATACAGCAGAATAATACTGATGTTGAAATATTAATAAAGGTCCTGAGAGACTGTTCAGTTATTTTTGCTCCAAATATAGTAAATTTCTCCTCATGTATTATACATTGTTTAAATTTGTGTAACATAAATAATACATAACTTAGTCATTTATTTATAAGAGATACACTTTTTGTTCACCTTTTCTAGTTTCACAGCATGTTGTTTTTCATATTTCTCAGGTAAGCTAATCACCTATGTCAGCTGAGTATTGGTCAATGTGCATAAAATGTGAAACCATTAAAATGACTCATATTAACTTTTGATAAATGCTAAGAAGCATTAAAATGGTTAATTGAAAAGGAAAAGTAAATATGCATGGACGGATCTTCTTGTTATCCAATCCAGCATATTTTATTTTAGAAATATACTTTATTAATTTGTATTCAGTGCAATGGTAATACAGATAAAAGGTGAATGTTGATAAAATAACAAAATGCAACTTTTAAGATCTTTACGAAGTAAATAATATCTTTCATTTGTAAAATAATTTTGAGAAACAAGCTCTCAAAAGCAGGACGCAATGTCTTAAGAAACACACTTTTTGGAAAGATGTGTCCCATTTAATAAGGATTCCAAATTCATCAGATTACCCCATATTAGCAAAACTGTACCTGCCTGATATCCTTTGATTTATGAACGAATGTGAAAGAGGCTTTGGGATAATCGTTTCAGTGAAATTCTTCCTTCTCTTTCACTTTTTAGAAGTTAAAATTAAAGCAAAATGTGTCTGGGCTGTTCTATTCGGTCTGGATGCAATCAAATTAGTTCTTTGATTTGAGCATGATTTCATTTTCACATGAGACGCTATGGAATAGAATCAGAAATAAATTGGCGCTGTGTATATAATTCTATTCCCAGCTTTTAACAAGATATCCACAGGGATTAGCATTTCAAGAGAAATACTATTAATATATAAAACGGAAAAGCTGTAAGTTAGTATTGGTTATTACTCTTAAAAGTAATTTCATAAATAAGCATAAGTAAGTGTGTGAGCACAAAATTTTCCTTTCTTCACTCTTTGGATAGACACCAAATCAAAAAAATGAGAATTAGCTTTTGTGTGTAATTTTTTTTTCTGGATTTCCCTTTATTTTATTTTTCATGGTATGACTTTCCCCAGCCCAGAAGCCAATTCAGTTCTAGTAATCACCACATAAAGCCAATGGGGAATAGTAAGACAATACTATCAATAAAAGAGCGATCATATGCACTTTTTGAAAAATTGTAATATAAAAATAAGTAATTGACATACATTTTCATTCAATGAATTAATTCTGTGGATTGATTTTTATTTAACCCATGAAATAAACACCACGAGAAAGTTACTCTTATTATCTGCATCTTACAATAGAAGAAACTAAGGCATAAAATGGTTACATGACCCACCAAACTGAAAACAACTACAAATGCTAAAACCAATGCCAATTAATAAACACAGACACACGATAAAAGAATGTCTTAACCATTATGTTATATTAATTCTTTACTTCACTTTTACTATAATTTCTAGGGGCAAGGACCAAATTTTATTTACCTTTAACATTCTCAGTATGGAGTGCTATAGAAAGTTCATAGAAAAGATAATACTCTATTGGTAGAAGTCTTCAAGAAATACACACACACACACACACACACACATATATGTATATATGGATCTATATTTTGGAGACAGAGTCTCCCTCTGTCACCCAGCCTGGAGTGAAATTTCATGATCATGGCTCACTGCAGTCTCAGACTCGTGGGCTCAAGTAATCCTCCTGCCTAAGCCTCCTATATAGTTGAGAGATCACAGGCACATGTCACCAAGCTCATCTAATTTTGGGGTGTTTTGTTTTGTTTTGTTTTGCTTTGTTTTTTGTAGAGACAAGGTTTCACTATGTAGCCTAGGCTGTTGAACTCCTAGGCTCGAGGGATCCTCCTGCCTCAGCCTCCCAAAGTGCCTGACCAGAGATACATAATATGTACTCAACATTTATGCATTATCAACTATGGGCTTTGCAATGACCTTGTGTGAATAATTCTCACTGGCCAGTTGTGAAGTAGGTTTTGGTTTTCCAGTAGTAATCTATTTCATTATGTTAATTATTTAGATTCATTACTAGGCTCCTGCCAGAGTGGTTTTTGGGATTTCCTCCTGGAGCCTAAAGATTTCCTGTTGGCCATTTGTCATTGTCAACCAGCACACTGTCTCATTCTTTGGTGTGATTATGAAAGTCCTAATTCCTTGTTGAGGAAAATCTCTAAAAAGATCTCATAATGGATCAGAAGAAACTGAAATATCTTGAAGCCCAATGAGGGTCAAAAAGTTCAAGGAGATACTTGCACAGGTGTGTGCAATGTATATCTATCTATCTAGCTAGCTAGCTATGAGAGATGTATGACAGTGTATTCTGTGGCTTCATTGTTTCTGTGGAATCAAAATAATTCAGTAGATGCCAAGTATTTCCACATCCTAAAACTAGGGGCCCAAATATCTATAAAAAATCACCTAAAGACTGTAAAACTACTTCTGCTAGTAATATCATTTACCTGATTCTAGGCCACCTAAGAAATATCAAAGAATTAATCAGAAAATTGAACAAACTGATAGTGAGAGTTTCTGTAGAGAGTTATTGAAGTGCAGACCAGGTGCGGTGGCTCACGCCTGTAATCCTAGCACTTTGGGAGGCCGAGTAGTCCTAGCTACTCAGGAGGCTGAGGCACGAGAATTGCTTGAACCCGGGAGGCAGAGGTTGCAGTGAGCTGAGATCGCGCCACTGCACTCCAACCTGGGTGACACAGTAAGACTTCATGTCAAAAAAGGAAAAAAAAAGAGAGAGAGAGAGAGTTATTGAAGTGCATTGTGACACCTTTGTAGAGTGTGAGGAAGCAGGGAGTGGTATTTGGTTTATACTAGGAGAAAGGTTCGACCAGGTAATCTGACTAGTTCAGCCTAACAAAGCAAAAGTCAGCAGAACAAAAAGAGAATTAAATTTAAAAAACCTGTATTTACAGGTTCTGCCAGGATAAATATATACCGAAATTTACTGTGGTTTACTCTTGAGGGAGAGAAGCTCTGTCTATAGACAGATTCATGATGCTTTGTGACCTCAAGAAAAAGTGACTTGAGGTGGAGCATCTTAGTTTGTTCTGGCTGCTATGAGTACGATAGGCTGTGTGGTTTATAAACAACAGAAATGTATTTCTCATAGTGCTGCATGCATGCTGGGAGTCTGAGATCACAGTGTCAGCATTGCCAGATTCTGGTGAAGGTCCTCTTCTATTGCAGGCTGCTGACTTCCTATTGAATACTCACGTTGTGGAAAGAAGATGAGAGAGTTCTTGCGGCCACTTTTGTAAGGGCACTAATACTATTCAGAAGGGCTCCATTCTCATGACTTAATTACCTCACAAGGCCTCATCTCCTATTATTGTCATAATGGGAGTCAGGATTTCAACATACTAATTTTAAAGGGACACAAACTTTCAATCTGATTCCTTGAGCACTTGATGTAGAGAAGACAGTTTGTAAGATGACAGCTGAGGTGGTAACCTCAGTGTCAAAAGATCCCCAGCAGCATAAGCATGTGTATGTGTGATGTGTTATGTGTGTGAAACTATATAAACTCCTCTTGAAATAAGATTTCCACATTTGCTACCAGCAATGCCCAGATTATAACTATAGCCATCCAGAAAGAATGTTTGTTTCTACTTTTTTCTTTCTGTGCTCAACCTCTGCCCAGGAATTGTTTTAAACATCAGCTAAGTGAGAGGAAGAACAGATGAATTGAGAAGTAGAGAAAAAAGAGAGCCAACTCTGCTTTATTCCTAACTATAGGTTTCTCATGCTGAAGTTGACTCATGCTTACCGGAAGGATAGCATAAGGATGAGATCATGAAGTTTATATATTTTGCTGGATTGAAATATATTCTTGGAAAAGAGGAAGATTTGCTTATTATCTGGCAGTGCTATGGTTTGAATGTATTCTTTAAAGCTTGTGTGTTAGAAACTTAATTCCCAATGCAACAATCCTGAAAGGTTGTAACTTTAAGAGGTGATTAGGTCATAAAGGCTATTCATGAATGGATTAATGTTGTTTTTGCAGAAGTGGGCCTATTGTAAAAGCAAGCTTGGCTCTCTCTTGCTCTCTCTCCCTCTAGCCATATGATACCTTTTACTGCATTGTGGCACAGCAAGAAGGCCCTCACTGGATGCAACTCTTTGATCTTGGACCTCTCAGCCTCCAGAATCGTGATCAGTAAATTTCTGTGCTTTATAAATTACTCAGTCTCATGTATTCTGTTGTAGCAGCACAAAACAGATTAAGACAGAAGGTAATCAGAAAAGTTATGAGACATTCCAGTGCAAAGGAAAATATTATTCTGACACTTAGTAAAGCAATATGGAAGACTTTATTCAAGATTGCTATTGTAGATGTCAACACTCTTGCATTAAGAGAGAGAGAGATCATGTTTCACTCTGCATATTACAAAGGCAAGTGGGAATTGATACCCAAGAAGCAGAGTACAAGAGACCAGTGGATGGGAAATTACTAACCGAAGACATTAAGGGTAGGGGTATCCTTGCTAAACCAAATTAACTTTATTTTTACTGAAGGGCAGGCCAGAGAGACTAGATATCACAAGTGGGGTGGGGCAGTTCATGTTCAAAGGACTTAGCATGATTCTTGTTATAACTGAACTAGGCAGATTGAAGATAGAGCCCAAGATTGAGGCCTATTTTAAAAGAGGGTTCAGAGGATTCTGACTGAAGTTTGCTCAGATAAAGAGTCTTTGTCACAAGGGACTATAAGAATAGGAGTGGAACTGAATAGGTGAAAAGGAAGCAATAAGATGATCCACAAGGGAAATAAAGCAGTCATACGAAAGGGCAAGTAGTTACTGCCAGTTTAACCCTCATAGAATGCAGCTCATTCAGTTATATGCATAATTATGATTAGTATGTGCCATTCACTGGGCTAAGTGTTTTATGTGCATTATCCTCTTTAAATTCATTTAAATTTAAATAGCAAACATGGCTTTATTTGATAATTAAAATAGCAAGTTTGAGAGAAAATAAACTAGAATACTATTAGCATAAGTCTTTGTTGGCAACTATTGGGCATAAAAAGACTCTACAGTCTGCATTCTGACTTGGCGAAAGCAAAGAGAATATGGCACTTTATTACAGGGTTCTAGCAGGAGAATGTCTATTGATGTTCAGCTAGTTTCAGAAATGGGAAGAGAGAAATCATTCTTGAGGAGTACTAACCATTGTTTGGGTGGTGTTTATCAAGAGCAGTGAGGAGAACCAGCTGGTAGATCATATGCAGAGGGATCGGAGAGAAACTGCTGCAGGGGACAAGGACTTGTGAAGGTGAAGGATGCAGAGGAAAATTCCTCAGCGTCTCTCACACATGGCTTTCATCTCAGCAAAACTTAAGCGTTTATTCTCCGACCATGGAAAAAAATTACTTTGGCAATTTTGATTTGGGGAATGTGTTAGAAGTGTTAGAGATAAATTCCTGTCATTATAATCTCTAGTTTTCAACTGCATTCCTTAAGCCACCTTTAGAAAAACACATTTTGAGTGAAATGTTTTAAAGTTAGTAAGAAACAAGATGTATCCAGCTCGGCAAAGACATGCAGGCACGTGTGCGTGCACACACAGACACACACACAAAGAAAAGAAAGGGGGCAACAAGTGTGCAACATACACACACCTATTTGCAAACATTTACAACTTGAGTTTCCTCTGGAGTACTGATAAAAGCAATTTGGGAGCCGTGTGGCTATTTTCAGATAGAAATAATTTTAGATAAGCAGTAAGGACAAATATTCTAGAAATGTAATTGTTTCTAGATCTCACAGAATAAAAAATGTATTTTCAAAAATATAGTAGACATTCTATTGTTTTAAGATCATTCATGTAGTCTGACAATATCTTAATTTTAATCTGCAAATAGGAAGTCAGGTAAAAGATGAAGGCACAAATAACTGTTTTTTTATCAAATAGAAGACAATATTAATATTGTGACTTATTTTATGTGATGCTCAGAAAGGAAACTAAAATACTGATAATTAAAATATGACAATTTATTTTCTCATTGAAAATTCTTATTCTTCATCTAATGATCTTTTAGATCTATTTTAAGATACATTTTTTATCATATATCAAACTTGAAACCATGTAAAATGACATATAAATGAAATAAAGTGGTTGAAGTATTCCTAAATCGTTTGCACATTGAAAGGTTGTTATTTCTGAGTCACCTGTTCTCTCTGAGTGATAAATGTCAAGTTTTCCATGTAACATCATCCTTTCTGGCATCAAAGCATCTATAGGGTAGAGTGTCTTAAATGAGTGCACTACCATTTTCTTTAGAAAGTTCTTTCTAACTCATACAACTTATTCTGCAAGTTTTGATTAGCAAGCACCTGCTTTATCACCTCACAACGACTGCCCAGATGGTTGTGATTGTCAGACTTTGTAGATGTCATAGATATTAAATGTGAAAAATATGCACCTTGGAATTCACAAAATACTGCAAGTGAGCTTAATAGTGTCTTTCAAATGTACCCTTAGAAAAAAAGAACACCTTATATTTCCTCAGGATTTGATGTAGGATGTAAAATGAGGGGAACAAAGTAACATTTGCATTTGAAAGATTTTCATTTAATTCCTCAGTTATAAAGCAGGGAAAAGGTATTGAAACTTCACTCATTTTGTGCTTTCTTACATTGTTGTTCTTTATTTTTAACATTATTATTCTTTTCTTTTTGTCTTTGCTTTGTCTCTTTTTGTTTCCTCTGTTCTGTTTTTTACCTTCTGAATCGCACAGGTATGTAAGTGACTTCAAGAACCTCAGTTACCTGTCAGAGCATAAAAATTAGTTCCTAATAAGAACTAATTAAAATCATAATTAAACATGAAAAGCCACTCTCATCATTAACTTTTAAGTTCTCTCAGTCTTTTATTTTCTCTGCTTCTAAAGAGGATTTAAGATTTCTTTGTTCTCTTTCCTCCTCTCTGCCAACCTCTTAGGAAGGTCGGCCTTGCTAGCTAATTCCTTTGGACTTGCAGCTGAAAGATTCTGAATAAAAGGTCAGTGGCCAATTGTTTGGGAAAGAAAATAGAAGAAAAGGGACATAAACTAGGCTGATTTTAAAAAGCTAGAGGATCTGAAGGAGTTATACTACATGTTATGGTATCCTGTGTCATGTGTTTAAAAAAAAAATACCAATGTGTTTCAGTTATTTGGCAACATAGGAAATATATGTTCTAGTAATTTGGCAACATAGGAAATATATGTTCTAGTTATTTGGCAATATAGAAAACTTGAGCCATTGGGAAAGTAAGTCTGTTTATTTGTTTAATGTTGTTTTGACTGACATACCTTAATGACAATTTGGTCATATGGGTCACAAGTTTATAAATAGTAGCAATGTTCCCCAATTCAAATGCATTTGGTGAGCCACATATAAAGAAAATTTTTTAAAAAGTATTTTCTTTTAGAGAAACACAGTGAATGTGGGAAACTGAAAGAGACATGCTCTAACTAAAAATACTCAAACTCCACATTTTACTAACGCTTTGGACAAACACAGTTGCAGGCTTAACCTAATTGAAGGTAGACAGTGTGAAACTTCACACATTACACATTTTTTAAAATAACTTTTGATCACGCCTGATATGGAATACAAATTAAGAGAAAATAAACAAAGAATTTGAAGCTGTGGTATAAGACTTAAAATTAAGGCTTTATATTATCTGCTGTCTTGACATCTGGTTAGACCTTGATTGCCCTAACCACAAATTCCTCTCCTCATTCTGTTCTGGATAAGGGTCTTTTAGCCAAAAATCCCTCCTTTTCAATGGCACTTGAGTAGCAGGTTTTATTTCCTTGTCAGCATGTGGATTGATTCAAATAAGTCACTCATATTATTTCATGGGTCACCTCTGTCCTCTTGATGCTATGAAATCAGTCTCCCGCTGTCCCCAGTTGGTCACTGCTTCTAAGTGCAACCTCCGGGCAGTCCTTTGTAGCAGTCAGCATGTACCTCCCATAAACTGTGAGTATAGGTGACTATTAAACTGCTGTTAATTTCATCTGTCTAGTGCCAGGTATTGTATGTGTTTGGCCATCCCCATAATCATAGGGCAGAAATCCCTCCCTTTCCAATGGGGCGAAAAGAAGTTGACTAAAGTACAGAAAGTGGTCTCATACAGAATAAAATTTCAAAAATTATGTGTTGACATGAATGAGTGCTCCTGATTAAGAATACAAGAGTTACCACCACACTTTCATGGTTTCAATTGTTTGCGAAGAGTGCAGATACTTTCAAATACTAAAAAATTATATAAGCGAACTTCACAAAACCAGTAAATCTCTATTCCATGAGGGGCAAGATGTTTTGCAACACTTAGAGTGTAAAACTAAGTACCAAATTATTTCTGAAGGGCTGGTTTTGCAAACATTCTTTCCTTGAGGCTTCTGGAGAGTTTGGTTTTTAGCCTCCAGTAGCCTGAAACTGCCTCAGGACAAGAATGTCTTCACTGCTCCCTCCTTTCATTATCCTGCCTCTAGGCTGCGTTAAGAGGAAAAAAATAGTGTCTTGGTTTACTATAACTTCTAGAAAGTTTTGCCCGTCTGGTTGTTTACAGAAAGGTGTTGAGGATTTGCTTATGTGTTGCTTCACAAGTGTTACTATATCACACTTAAAGAAAAATCTAGTCAGATAACTCACCGTGTGTATATTGCAGAATGATGTGAGCTCCCCAAGGGCAAACGTTTTGTTCCTTAATCTTTGCATTTGTGAAACTTGTATAATGTTTAACATAAAAAGCTACTCAATAAATATTTTCTGACTGTGTATAAATATGTATTATATATATTTGCTAATACTACATACATATATAGCTAGAAAATATGTTAGAAAATTATGTAATTAGTATTATTACGTAATTTTACTTATTTTTTTGTCATTTCTTTTTAATAATTTCTTATAGCATTTGTCATTACAATCAATATACCTCATAGTTGCCATGTCAACTATTTCTTTTTTCTTTCTTCTTAATTGATTTTGTTAGTATTATGGTTTGGCTGTGTCCCCACCCAAACTTCATCTTGAATTGTAGCTCCCATAATCCCCACACGTCATGAAAGGAACTTGGTGTGAGGTAATTGAATCATGGGGTGGGTATTTTCTGTGCTGTTCTTGTGATAGTAAGACTCATGAGATCTGATGGTTTTATAAAGGGCAACTCCCCTGCACACGTTCTCTTGCCTGTTGCCATATAAGACATGCTTTTGCTCCCCCTTTACCTTCCCATGATTGTGAGGCCTCCCCAGCTATGTGGAACTGTGAGTCCATTAAACCCCCCTTTTCTTTATAAATTACCCAGTCTTGAGTATTTCTTCATAGCAGTATAAGAATGGACTAATACAGTTAAATTATACAAAATCTTAAATGTTAAAGCAAATAAATGTTGTTGTTGTCAGGTTAGTCTGTCACCACAAAGAACAGTAGTGAATGCACCTTAAATTGCCTTAAAGAGCCTTTTCACAACTAACGACCATTAGAGTTGATCAACACATGCTTATATTTTGTGCCTTTGTAATGAATAGCTTCTTAAATTTTTGGAGGCTTCCTTCTTAGAATAAAAGCTATAGAAGGATGAAATCGGTAAATGTAGAACAGTTATATTTCATGGGTTCTTTTACTCTGGAGAACCATAACCAATGCATTGGCAGAAACAAAATTAGGACAATGCTTCTCTTTCTGTATAGCCTGAGATTCCTTGAATTCTGGGGATATAACAAACTCAAATTATGCTGTTCTATTTTTTACTTTATTATGTGCAAATATTTCTGTACTCATGTGTGTGTGTCTGTGTGTGTTTCTGCCAAACATCACTTAGCTCTGCCAGTCATCCTCTATAGTTTATGTGACTCTGACAAGACCTACTGCATCCCTGGGTATAGGAGAGAGCACATATTCAGGACTGCCTAAATACAACAGTGCTTTTAGTTCTGGTCACAGTGATTGGATTAATGATGAGCTCAGAGTGAAATCAGTTAAAGTATTCTAGGATCTATCAGCAAAGAGTAGTTTCCTTCTAAAATTGTTTTCATTGAAGATAATTGATATGGTTTGGATTTGTGTCCCTACCCAAACCTCATGTGGAACTACAATCCTCAATGTTGGAGGAGGGGCTTGGTGGGAGATAATTGGATGATGGGTGCAGACTTCCCCCTTTATGTTCTTGTGATAGTGAGTGTGTTCTCACAAGATCTGGTTGTGTGAAAGAATGTAGCACCTCTCTCCTCTCTCTTCTTCCTGTTCTGGCCATGTAAGATGGGATCCTTTCCTTTTTGCCTTCCTCCATAATTGTAAGTTTCCTGAGGCCTCCCCAGCCATGCTTCCTGTACAGACTGTGGAACCATGAGCCAATTAAACCTCTTTTCTTTATAAATTACCCAGTCTCAGGTAGTATGTTATAGCAATGTGAAAGTACACTAATACAACAATGTAGCACTTATATATATTTAAAGCTGCCACCAGATAAAACAAGCAAAGAAGACAGTACAATGTAATGGGAACAGATTGAATATTAATGAATCATTAGAGCTCTTGGAATCAGCCTCATCTGACCACGCATAGCTTTCTGATATATATTCCTATAGTTAAAACTAATATATCTTTTAATTTAGATTAGTTTGAGGTGAGTTTCTCTCCCTAAAAACCAAAAAAACCTTGACAAATACACTGTAACATCATTAGCATGTGTTTTTGTTTTAATTTAGAAAATTTTGTCACACTTCATACACGGAACAATATCACCTTGAAAAAAGAATTCTGCGTAGGCAACTTGTTATGTCCAAACAGTCACATACTTATTTGTCAGAATAATATATTCAATTTATCACCAAGAAGTGAACCTTCCATGATGGTTATGGATGCATGTAACCTTGCATCTTTATAGAATTTTGTGGTTTTCCAAATCCTATTCCATTAGTTATCTCATTCATATATTAATCAAACCCTATTACATGGTTTAAACAGGTATGATGACCTCAATGTATTGATGATGAATTATCAATGTATTGAATGACTAAATATTGTCAAACTAATTAATAGTAAATAAAGACTGTATAATCCAATGCACACCAGCAAAATACAGAGACTGACCCATAGTCACCAAACCACAAATACTGAATTAGCTATTGTCACATGTATGTGAGCATCTCTCTCTATATATGAATATATGGATATGTAAACACTGTTGTAAAGAATACTTGGGACAATTTAGTTCAGGCCGAAAAGTATTTAATTTTTCTAACTTAAGTACTTATTGATCATGTAGTATTTTTAACAAAGTGGGAAATTATTCAGAAGATTACAGAAATTGTTGATCTACCCTATGAGACTATCAGGAAATATTCTAAGAATTAAATGGAAACAGGGAGAAATTGTTGTATTTAATTATTTTAACTTTAATCCAATGTCACAAAGCAAACAAAGGAGGAAAGCAACAATTCAACTTGGTCACAAAAAATTTTGCATTCTTAATATGTACAAAGATCTGAATCATATTTCCTGTGGATAAATGAGGATTTCTGTTAGAACAATTGTTAAATGAGTCCTAATACATGCAGCAGACACAAAAAAATAGCTACATACATTTATTAAGGGAATATTGAGGCCAGGTATAGTGCTCATGTCTGTAATCTCAGCACTTTGGGAGGCCAAGGCAGGCAGATCACTTGAGATCAGGAGTTCAAGACTAGCGTGGCCAACACGGTGAAACCCCATCTCTACTAAAAGTACAAAAAAATAGCGAGGTGTGGTGGCACACCCCTGTAATCCCAGTGACTCAGGAGGCTGAGGCAGAAGAATTGCTTGAACCTGGGAGGCAGAAGTTTCAGTGAGCTGAGACTGAGCCATTGCACTTCAGCCTAGGCAACAAGAGAGAGACTCCATCTCAAAAAAAAAAAAAAAAAAAAAGAAAAAAGCGAGAATATTGAGTATTATATGTGGAAAAATTTCCTCACAATTAGGTATGTTGTTAAAAAATTTAATAAAATGCCTTATTTGAAGAAAGATACCTCTATAATTTGAAGTTTGTATAACCCTGAGGGTCATTGGATGATTATGGAGAACCAATATTCTGTCATTAACAAAAAGAAAATAAGATCTTAAAGAGGGACTATATGATAAATAATGTTTTGGCTGAAGTTTTGAATATGATAAAGCTTCTATAAAGATTAATCTAAAATATTTTTTGGTAATACAATAAATATACATAATATAATTTGATTTTAAAATAATGTCATATTATCAATGCCTAAATACATCTAAAGATAATATGGAATATTCAGAATAGTCATGTCCCTCAACTGGATTTTTCTCCGTTGTTCCCCTTAAAATTAAATCTGATCAAGTCCCTATTCTACTAAGAAAAAAAAAATCTTAGCTTTCTCCTGCTCACAGAATAATATCTAAACTCTTTATAATTTGCTTTCTTACTCCATACAGTTCTATTGTCTTAGAATATACAATCCTGCTGCCTAAATATTATCACTATTTCCTGAATTCATTAAAACCATGATACCTGTGTAATTTTGTGCACACAACTCTTCTGCACTAGTACCTTCATCTTCTTTCTGTGTTTACTTAACTCCTATTCATTCAACAAGATTTTGTCAGATGAACCTTGACTTCTATTAAGTTTTCCATGATTTCCTCAAGCAGAATTACTTAACCTTCTCTTTACTTTCATTTTCTTTTCTTCATACATTTAATTTTGTATTTATCTCTCTGGAATATCATAATTTGTCTTATTTCTTTTTGCCCCTCACAGTCTACTTCTATAAGTATTCGACTTTTATATTCTTAGCATTAAGAAGTATGACTCAGACATACCACATACCCATTAATTATTTTTAAGCAGTTTAATAAATATATGGATAAGTAAATAAATGAATGGCATATTTTCTCTAACCCTTTGATCTATGGTTTTAGAAGTATATTCTTTATTTTCATCATGTATTAGGACAGGTCTAATGAGAAAAGAGACAAAATCTGTGTATAGAGGACGTAGACACTATTTATCTCATCTTGAAGCAAAGGTAATACGTTTAGAGAGATTGTTAGAAACATATTAACTGAAACTTTCATTTCCCTGATCAAGCACTCTTTTGAAGTCCTTTTGAAGATTTCCATTTTGTCTCTCAAGATGAAAAGAGAATATAGTAAATTTCATTATAATTTGATAGTTTTAGGAATATCTTTTTCTATCAAAGAACTTAAACATTGAACAAATGGAAGTGCAAATCTATGTGATATTCCTCAATTTGCTTTATATACAATAACATTACAATTATCCTACTAAAATACAGCTGGTCCTCTGTGTCTGTGAATTCCACATTCATGGGTTCAACCAACCGCAGATTGAAAATAGTCGAAAAAATAATAACAGATTTTTTTCATGTCATTATTCCCTGAACAATACAGTAAAACAACAACCTATGCAACATTTACATTGTTTTAGGTATTATGGGTAATTTACAAATAATTTAAAGTATATGGAAGGATGCGTATAGGTTATATAAAAATACCACATCACTTTATATAAAATACTCTGAGCGTCCACAGATTTTGTTGTGTGCAAGGGGCCCTGGAACCAATTCCCCCAAAATACACAGGAACGACTTTATATAAATATTGCATTAGTAGATTTAAATAAATTATAGCACAAAAAGTACTAACCATAACAGACGAATCTGCTAGATCACGTAACTATCAAATTCAAACTAAGGCGCCAGGCACGGTGACTCAGGCCTGTAATCCCAGCACTTTGGGAGGCCGAGGCAGGAGAATCACCTGCGATCAGAAGCTGGAGACCAACATGGCCAACATGGTGAACCCCATCTCTACTAAAAATACAAATATTAGCCAGGCGTGGTGGTGCAGCCTGTAGTCCCAGCTACTCAGGAGACTGAGGTAGGAGAATCACTTGAATCTCAGGGAGGTGGAGTTTGCAGTGAGCCGAGACTGCCACTGCATTGCAGCCTAGGTGACAGAGCAAGACTCTGTCTCAAAAAAAAAAAAAAAAAAAAAAGAAAGAAAGAAAAAAATTCAAATCAAGATAATTTGGCCGGGCACAGTGGCTCATGCCTGTAATCCCAGCACTTTGGGAGGCCGAGGTGGGTGGATCATGAGGTCAAGAGATGGAAACCATCCTGGCCAACAAGGTGAAACCCCGTCTCTACTAAAAATACAAAAGCAAAATGGCCGGGAGTGGTTGCAGGCGCTTGTGATCCCAGCTACTTGGGAGCCTGAGGCAGGAGAATCGCTTGAACCCGGGAGACGGAGGTGGCAGTGAGCCGGAATCATGCCATTGCACTCCAGCCTGCGCAAAAAGAGTGAGTGTCATTTTGTATGTCTCAAAAAAAAAAAAAAAAGTTAAATTGATTTCAACACCTATGAAAATTAACCACCTAGCTTATACTACTTACAGTAGCTAGATCAATTATAGACCACACTTACTGTTGCACAACTGCTTCAAATACACAAAAAAAATGCATTTTTTTTTTCCTGTGGTTAAGAGCAGATTTCTGTGGTTAATCACAATGGCTATAAATGGGAAGACTGTCATCTTATTTTCTGGATTTTTTTCTTTCTACTTGGAATGTAGCTTGATAATGTTTTCAGTCTACATCACATTGTCTAGAGAAAAACAAATGTGGAATATTCTGGTTTTATTTATATTAGAAAAACTAGCTATTGATCCAATAACATAAGTCAAGCAACAAGTTCACTTGCTTAAAATAAATACATTCTCTCCTCATTTGTCTTCAGCCGCTTTTTTGTACCTGTTCTGCTTACTGCATATACCCCTAACAGCACTTGGGTGGTTTGTGAGGAGAAAATTATTTCGTGTAAGTGGTATATTCTAAGTTAATTATCCGCTAATGTCTGAATAACCTTCTTAATTTGGGAAATTATATTTAAAAATTATCTAGTGTCTCCATTATTTTTCTTTTCCCTAGAAATTTACTTCAATTAATATAATACTTTTCTTTGAAGTAAATCCTGATATATTAAAGTTAAATGTCTTTAAAGACAATTTAACTCACCTTCCATATGTCATTGGAAAAGACTTAAACACCAAGGGGAAGGAAAAAATGATCAGTTTCATTGGTCTATCACAGAAATACACTGAAAGTTGTACTTTAAACATTATAAAACTTTCCTAAAAAAAGAAAAAAAAAGAATTATGAAACAACAAGAGTCTTTTTCATCTCTAGATCCTTTTCATGAGAACTCTCAAGAGAAAGCTCATAGCTGCTGTTTCTATATTCATCTGAAGGGGAGGAAGAGGACAAACAATTGAAGGTGATTTTAGCAAGATTTCAAGCAGCAACACTGAATTAAATGTTGAAGCAGAAGGGCTATAATGTCAGGGCACTTGTAAAGAAATATGAGTCTAACTATGTCTTCATTAAACTTTCAGCTTCAGCTTTTTAAAGGTTGAATGACATATTTCACTGTTGTGTCCATCAGAAATCACGCATTAAATTGCTAAAAGATTTGGCTGTGGTCTTTTTTTTAAATATGATATTTTCAAAATTCTGCTTATCAAACACTTTCTAAAGGACAGTGGTACAGCTTGTGATGAATTCTAACAATAACACAAATATAATATTAAATAGCTATATTTTCATACAGGTTATACTAGGGCTTGTAAATTGGAAATTGAAGCAAAACTTTGGCTACCAGAAAATAAACAAAAAGCTTATGTAAAGGCAATTATTGTAGGACATTAGTGATTACTGAAGACCTTGAAAAATTACACCCGACAGTTTAGCTTGACTTTTCCTCCTATATTTTGTGTCTTTGTGGATTATCCCTTCATTCACCCACTTACCAGAGAGATGAAAGTAACCTTAGACTTCATCTTTCAATATCTGTTATCAATGAATCACTCATTTCTAGCAGATTTAACCTCCTTAGCCAATTGCAAAACAAAATTTATTCATTTAAATATTTATTGAAATATAAATCACAAAATTGTAATTCATCCTTTAAAGTATTTATCTCAGTGACATAGAGTCATGTGACCATCTCCATAATCAATTTTAGATCATTTTCATCAATCCAAAAAGAAATCATGTACCCATTAGCAATAACTTCCTATTCTTTCTACCCACAATCCTTAGTAATTTGTTTTTTGTCTCTCTAGATTTGTCCATTCTGGGCATTTCATATAACAGGAATCAAACAACATGTGATCTTTTGGGACTGATTTCTTTCATTTAGAATAATGTTTCCAGGCTCTTCTATGTTTTAGAATGTATCAGTATTTTGTTCCTAGTCATGACTGAATATTCTGCTACTGGATATAACATATTTTATGTTTTTATTCACCATATGAGAAATATTTAACTGTTTCCACTTTGTGTTATTATGAATAATACTGCTATAATCATTCATGTACAAGTTTTTGTGTGAACATATGTTTTCACTACTTTTGGGTATATAATTAGGAATTCCATGCTTAGTTTTTGAGGAATCCCAGCGTGTCTTTCAAAATTTGTTCACAATTTTACTTTACCATCACCAATGTATGAGAATTCCAATTTATCCACATACTTTTTGCCATTTTCATTGTCTATATGTTTCACTACAGCCACTCTCTGTGTTAAGTGGTATGTCACCATGACTTTGACTTGGATGTCTCTTATTTATTATATTTATTTTAAATTACCTGGCTTATGAGGTCATAAGAACGAGTCATTGTTTTTTTTTTTATTTAACTGTGTAATATAGCAAATATAGGGAATGTCCGTATTTTTAGGTGTTGTTTTCCAGTTTGAAAAATAAAAAATTACATAGTGCTATTGTTCAAATAAATTATCTTATCTCAAATGTTCACAAGACATTGTATCTTCATTTCTAGAAGTAAGCACCTTTTTTTATTTTTTAATTTTCTTTTTTAAAATTTGAGGTGTGATTGATACATAAACAAATTCCATATATTTAATGTTTACATTTCTATGAGTTTCAACATAATCGCATTCACCAGTGCTACCATCATCACAACCTAGTGGCTAAACATAACCATCACCTCCAAAAATGTCCTTATGTTTTTTGTATGGGTGTTATTTGTTTGTTTTGTGGTAAGAAAACTTAACATGACACACATCCTCTTCATGTATTGTCTTAGTCCATTTTGTGTTGCTATAACAGAATACCTGATACTTAGTGATTTATAAAGAAGAGAGGATTATTTAGCTAATGATTCTGGTGGATGAAAAGTTCAACATTGGACAGCAGCATCTGAAGAGGGCCTCAAGTTGCTTCCACTCATAACAGAAAGTGGAAAGGGGTTGGGTATGTGCAAAGAGATTACATGGCAGAAGAAGAAGCACGAGAGGGACTACAGGAAAGCCAGGTTCTTTTTAACAATCTGCACTGGCACGAACTAATCCATTTCTAAGAGAGTAAGAACTCACTCACCTTCTCAGGCGGGCATTGATCTAACAACTGCTACTAGGCTCTCCCTCCCAACACCACCACATTGGGGATCAAATTTGATCACGAGTTTTGATGAATACAAACTATATGCAAGCCGTGGTCCCTATTTTAACGTGCACAATACCATATCGTTAACTATTGGTACCATGCTGTGCAGCAGATCTCTGGGATTATTCATCTTGCATAACTGAAACTTTATAACCATTAAGCAATGATTTCGTATTACCCCTCCTCCCACCCGCTAACAACTACCAATCTCTAGTCTATGAGTTTGACTATTTGAGACACCTCCTATAAGTGGAATCATGCAGCATTTGTCCTTCTGTAACTGGTTTACTTCACTTAGCACAGTGTCCCCCAGGTTCATCCATGCTGTTGAAAGTTGTAGAACTTTCTTTCTTAAGGCTAAATAATATTCCATTGAATGTATAAACCAACTTTTTCTTTAATTCATCTGTAGGTGAACATTTGAGTTGTTATCATATCTTGACTATTGTGAATAATGCTACAATAAAAAGAAGCTGCAGATAGTTCTTTGAAAACTTGATTTCAATTTCTGCTGCTATATGCACAGAAGTGGGATTGCTAAATCATATGGTAAGTCTGATTTTTATTTTTTGAGGAAACTTTTAACTATTTTTCATGGTAACTGCACCATTCTACATAGCCATCAACAGTACAAAAGGGTTCCAATTTCTTCACATCCTCACCAGCAATTATTATCTTATTTTTATGTTGTTTGTTTTGTTTTGGTGAGAATAGTTAGTTAATTAATGAATTAATTAATTTTAGACAGAGTCTCGCTCTGTCACCAAGACTGGAATATAGTGGCATGATATTGGCTCATTGCAACCTCCGTCTTCCATGTTCAAGCAATTCTGCTGTCTCAACCTCCAGAGTATCTCGAACCTCCAGGTTCACACCACCACACACAGCTAATTTTTGTATTTTTGGAAGAAACGAGGTTTCACCGTGTTGGCCAGGTTAGTCTCAAACTCCTAACCTCAAGTGATCTGCCCACTTCAGCCTCCCAAAGTGCTGGGATTACAGGTCTGTGCCACCGTGTCCTGCTGAATAGCCATTTTTAAAAGTACAATTCTTCACTCTCAGGTCTTATGTAGTATACATTGTCTAGTGGTGGTATTAATCCCACAAAATTACTATATAATAGCTGTTTATGAATTATTAGCTTATCCTACATCTGCATGTTTCTCTCACAAGCTGAAATTACAGCACTCATGGATAGATGGCCTCCTGTGAGTGTAAAAGGAAAAATGGCCTGCAATGCCAGGGCACTACGCAGTCATAGTTATACAACTAGCTTCAGACAACTCTTCTAAAAATGCTTAATCAGAATAGTTCTTAATATATGTAAAATAAATACACTCTAGCATAAATTAATGAATTTAATTTCTTAATATCAAGCCCTTGTGGAACAAGTTTTCTGTGCAAAACACTTTCTTGCATTCTAAAAGTTACAATGTGAACCTTGAACTCAGTCAGAGATAGAGTCAGATTTATACATACAGGAATAAAATACGTGCTCAACAGATTTGTAAGCTAAAATCTATGAAAATGCAAGTGGTATGGGTATACGCTATCACGACTGAGCCTTTAATGAATACCTACAAACTGCTAGTTTGATGGTGCATAATAAAAATAAAAGTCCAGAAAAATATTTCAGGCACATAACACAGATTGGTACTGGTCACTGTGACCAACCATCCCGGTTGGCACAGGTCTAAGAAATTTCCACAAATGTAAGCTTTTCAGTGTTAACCTCAAAAAACTGGGGCAAATCTATCACCCTAAGTGTAGATTTTAAAAGAATGATGATCAAACACATTTAAAACCTCTACTTATGGGAAATAATTATGAAGTTTCAAGTAGACTGTCACAAAACTTCCTTTTACCCATAAATATGGACTCGATTCCCCTTCTTTCTCTCTGGTTTTAAATTATTAGATTTATAACCATTATCTTCAGAATACTTCTTTTTAAATTAACTGCTAGAAATAAAAGCTGACCTCAGGCTTTTAGGGTCTCCATTATGTTTTAATACTAAATTATATTAAAAGTACATTGTGCATGTGTTACATTATATATATATGTATATTTTATATATATGTATGTATATGTGTATATATGTGTGTATACATATATATTAATTACCCGTGAGAACACTTAGGAAGCATTTCTGCTTTTTCTCACATCGGAAACAATTAGGCTTTCTGTGAGTCTTCACTTTACCTCATGGATTCTATAAAATCTATTATTCACTGTGTTAGCTTCCACCTAGTGACTGCTAAAAAAATGTAAGAGCAAACTTTGGCCTATCTCTGTGTGTAACACTTCATAAAACATAATTTGTAGAGAAGCTCCAGTTGGCACCATGTCCTTTCCCATTCATGGATTCCGAGTGTTTCCTCTTTCTTCATTATTTCTTAGTGTTTTTGTATTGTTTTATTATTCATATCCTTGTAACTATGTTTTTTTCTTGGTAAAAGATAGTGCAGAAATATTTAATAAGTTATCTATGTCACCTTGGAAAACAAAAAGAACCTTAATTGATAAGATATTAAAGTACATTTCATTGGAGAAAAAGAAATGTTCAAAACAGGATGCCTGTGTCATCATAGGTGGATGATGAAATGAAAATGGAACACAATTTGTTGCTTTAGACAAGAAATTACAGTATAAAATTGAAGACAAGACTCTTCCTTTCTGAAAAGTCTGTCTTTTGCCAGCTTAGTTCATCATCCAAACAACAAGAATACAGTATAATCAACAAAATAAAAGAGAAAATGTTCTGAGCAGTAGTTCAGCTCATATTTTTGAAAAAGCTTGAGTGCCTGCTAAGAGGGCCAGGTTGCTATTAAATACTGTTAGAAAGCACTCAATAACCAGTAGTCTACTCATACTTGCTAACATTTCCCTCTGAAACCCAATTGAAGAAAAGGATCCTAGCAACCTGGCCTGAGACATAAGCAAGCATATGAATGATACAAAGAATTGTACTTAATATTGGGGAACTTCAAAGAGCCTAGCACACCAGGGAGGAATGTCAATCCCAAATCTCAGATTATTATTATTTTTTTTATTGAGACAGAGTCTCTCTGTTGCCCAGGCTGGAGTGCAGTGGTGCAATCTCTGCTCACTGCAACCTCTGCCTCCCAGGCTCAAGTGATTCTCCTGCCTCAGCCTCCTCAGTAGCTGGGACTGTAGGCGCTCACCATGATGCCTGGTTAATTTTTATAGTTTTGGTGGAAACAGGATTTCCTCATTTTAGCCAGGCTGGTCTCGAACTCCTGGCCTGAAATGATCCACCCATCCTGGCTTCACAAAGTGGTGAGATTACAGGCATGAGCCACCATTCCAGGCCTACAGACTGCACTGACTTTTTTTTTTAACCTTAGCTTTTAGTAACTTTTTTTCTTCCTATAACTCTATTATTCCAAAAGAAACAATGTTTAGCTGACTTTTTCATGTACTGCCCAACTTCTTCATGTACTGCCTGCTGGATTTTAACACTATCACTCATCTAAAGACCAATATAAAAATTGAATCTTTAGTTCATAGTCACAGAAAAGGAGCTCTGGATTACATGAGTAACCACTGAGGTAACTCAGTGGGGGAATATGTTTGGTATGCCTTTTAGAAATTAGTATTTATAGAAAGATGTGAGATATTAATCAGGCTAGTTATGTGACTCTTCCACATATATTTCATAGGAGAAAAATGTGGTGACTTACATAAGGTGTTTGATATGAACTACAAAATAAGACAGATCTGCCCCAGTGATGAAGTCACTTTCTGCTAGCAAGTATGAGGAGAGATACATTTGTCTGGATAACATGGAAATATGTGATTGCATTCCTACTCCGAGCTAGTACTTGGAGAAATTACAGCCTTGGAAGAAACCTTGGAAATTGTCACATCCACATAATTTCAAGGAAACTACGGTGTGATGTACCATAACTAGTTATAAGGTCAGTTACAAGTCATCCATACCTAGAAATTGTTGGCTTTGATTAATTTACTTTTCTTTAAACTATACAAATATAAATCAATATTTTCACTTAATTACCTACATCTATCTATTGGAATGGGAAAAAAGGATGGAGTTATAGCTAAAATTGTATGGAGTTGTGCGGATTATCAACTGATCTTATGTATGATGAAGCAATATGCGTGACCATACTTGCTCATTTTATAAATATAAAAATATGTCCATACACAGAAGGCAGCATGCCCAAGGTGGAGCTAACACACTATCTCTAACTCTGCATTTAATATATATTTTTTTCTGTACCATGTGACAAACTTTTAGAAATGACTATAGTCATTTCTACATAGTCACATGGGAATGCCTATTGAGAATTGTGGAGGGTCTGACACTTTACTTGAAAGCTATCAAATTAGCCTGCCAAAGTTTCATAAGTGGTGACAGAAGACACAAATGTCCTGAGTTTGAGACAAAGGGTAGCTTTATTACTCATGGCACAGCCAAGTACGCAAGCTGACCTCTCCAAGTCCCATTGAAATGGTGTGAAAGGAGACACAAGTAGATGCTACATATAAAGTGGTTACATATGTGTGTATATATGTAAGGAATGTTGAGCTTCAGAAATGCAAGTCTTTTAAAATGGCTACTAGCAAAACTTTCCAACCATTATCCCAGAGGAAGACATGAACTTTATCATCCTGGGCAGGAGCTAATTCTGCCCTCTGCCCCAGAGAAAGGCCCAATTTTTATCTTTCAAAGCTGCTTGTTATATATATAATATTAAGAAAATAGTTCAAAATAAATATTGATATAGAATATGCAGAAGGACCATGAAGAATCAGCCCTCAATAGGACTCTATTGCAACATGACCTTTAATGGATCTGTAGAGTATGGATGAGATTAGATCTTAATGGTAGCACTTAAATAAAATATGCTAACCATATGGCTGTACTTAATTTACAATGCCATGACAATGGCCAACTCTCCAGCTAAATAATCAAACAAATATTAATTTATTTGTTTTGCCTTTCTTGTATATGACTGGTTGTGCCTGTAGAAACAGCGTGAGGTTTCTATTTTTTCCATTTGTTCTTAATTAACATGTAATAATTGTACATATTTGTGGGGTACAAGGTGATGTTTTCATACATGTTTACAATGTGTAATAATCAAATTAGGATAATTAGCATATCCATCAACTCAGATATTTATCATTTATTTGTGGAGAAAGCATTCAGAATTCTGTCTTCTAGTTATTTTGCAATGTACAATACATTACTGTTAACTATAGTCACCGTAATGTATATTGGGACAATAGGGCTTAGTTCTCCTATCAGACTGTAACTTTGTTGCCTTAAATAACCCCTCCCTTTTCCCCTTTTCCCTTAGCCTTATCTAGTCTCTGTTAACAACTATCAACTCTTTACTCCTTTAAGATCTTTTTTTAGATTCCACATATGAGTGAGCTCATTATTTGTCTTTCTATGCCTGGAACATTCCACTTAAAAATGACCTCCAGGCTCATTCATGTTACTGCAAATGACAAGATTTCAATCTTTTTTGTGACTGAATAATATTCCTTTATATAAGTGTCCCACATTTTCTCTTTATTTATTCATTTATAGATAGGTACTTAGGTTAATTGCATATTTGGACAAATGTGAATAGTGCTGCAGTTAACACAGATATGCAAGTATTTCTTTGACATACTGATTCCATTTATTTGGATATATACCAAGTGGTGGAATTGCTGTATCATATGGCAATTCTATTTTTAATCATTTTGAGAAACTTCTATAATGTTTTCCATATTCCTATGGGAATAATCACTATATTAATTTCCATTCCTACCAACAATGAGTAATTTTCTTCCTTTTTCACATCCTTACCAGCATTTGCTGTTTTTGATAATAACCATTTTAACTAGGGTGAGATGATATCTCAATGAGGTTTTGATTTGCATGTCTCTGACGATTAGTGATGTTCATTTTCTTCATATTCTGAATGGCCATATGTATGTCTTCTTCTGAGAATCTCAATATCTATTCAGATATTTTGTCCACGTTTAAATTGAATTGTGTTGCTTTTGCTATTGAGTTGTTTGGGTTCCTAGCTAATCTGGATATTAACCCCTTGTCAGGTGCATAATTTGAAAAGTTTTTTTTTTTTCATTCAGTAGGTTGTCTCTTCAATTTGATTATTTTCTTTGCTGTGTAGAAGTTTTAGTTTGATGGAATTCCATTTGTCTACTTTCTTTGTCTTTTGTTGCCTGTGTTTTTTGAGGTCTTACTTCAAACATTATTGCCCAGACCAGTGTGGTGAAACGTTTCTCCTGTTTTCTTGTAGTAGTTTTATGGTTTCAAGCCTTACATTTAAGTCTTTAATTCACTTTGAGTTGAGTTCTGCATATGGTGAAAGATAGGAGTCCAGTTTCATTCTTTGGCAAATAGATATCTAGTTTTCCCAGCACCATTTATTGAAGAGACTATCCTTTCCCCAATGTGTGTTCTTGGTGACTCTGTCAAAGATCAGTTGGCTGTAAATCTGTGGATTTATTTCTGAATTCTCTCTTCTTTCCACTGAAGTGTATGTCTGTTTTTATATCAGCACCAGGTTGTTTTGATTATTTTATTATATTGCTTTGTGTTATATTTTTAAGTCAAGTAGTGCGATGGCTTCAGGTTTGTTCTTTTTGCTCAAGAGTACTTTGGCTATTTGGCATCTCGTGTGTGGTTCTATCAAAACTTTAGGGTTTTAGAAAAAAGAAAACTTCTGTGAAGAATGTTATTGGTATTTTGATAGAGATTGCATTTAATCTATACATTGTATTGAGATCTTATTGAGAAGCATGGACATTTTAATAATATTAATTCTTCAAATCCTTGAACATAGAATATGTTTTTGTGTCCTTCTCAATTTTTTTCATTGATGTTTTGAAATTTTTATTGTAGATATATTTACCTCTTCTTGGTTAAAATTCTTTCTGAGTCCTTTTTTTTTTTTTCGGTTAGCTATTGAGAATGGAATTGCTTTCTGTTTTCTTTTTTAGATAGTTTGCTACCAGTGTGTAGAAATGTTACTGATTTTTTGTTATGTTGATATTAGGTATTTGAACTCCATTTACTTTTTGCTAAAGTAAATGCTTTATCATTTGGTTTATTATTTACTTTATCATTCATAGCTATAAGTTTTTTTTATTTCTTATGTTCTTCATCGATCCACGGATCGTTCAGAAGCACTTTAATTTCCATGTATTTGTTCGATTTCCAATCATCTTTTTGTTATTGATTTCTATTTTGGTCAGAAAAGATACTAGATAAAATTTTAATTAATTTTTTTAAAGATTTGTTTTGTGGCCTAATATATGGTTTATCCTGGGGAATGTTTCACATGTTGTCAAAAAGAATATGTATTCCACAGATGTTGAATGGAATTTTCTATAAATGTCAGTTAGGTCCATTTTGTCTAGAGTGCAGTTTAATTCTTATGCTTCTTTTTTCATTTTCTGTTGGGATGATTTGCTGATTGACAAAAGGGGAATATTACAGCTCCCCTACTATCTTTGAATTGCATTCTACATCTTCCTTTAGATCTATCAATATTTGCTTTATGTATTTTTTTTTTTTTTTTTTTTTTTTGAGACGGAGTCTCGCGCTGTGTCACCCAGGCTGGAGTGCAGTGGCGTGATCTCGGCTCACTGCAAGCTCCGCCTCCCAGGTTCACGCCATTCTCCTGCCTCAGCCTCCAAGTAGCTGGGACTACAGGCGCCCACCACCACGCCCGGCTAGTTTTTTGTATTTTTAGTAGAGACGGGGTTTCACCATGTTAGCCAGGATGGTCTCGATCTCCTGACCTCGTGATCCACCCGCCTCGGCCTCCCAAAGTGCTGGGATTACAGGCTTGAGCCACCGCGCCCGGCCTAGCTTTATGTATTTAGCTGCTCTGATATTGGGTACATATATCTTTAGAATTATTTTAGCATCTTGCCCCTTTATCATTATATAATATTTTTGTGCTTTCATCTTCATGCTAAAGATATATAGGTAGTTTATACACCATAATTATAGTATTAGAGTAATAAAACAAATAAAGATTTTCCGTGTAATTATTTTTTATCAGTGAGTTTTGTACTTCCAGATGGTTTCTTCTGACATTTTAGCATCGTTTTCTTTCAGTTTGAAGAAATCCCATTAACATTTCTTGTAAGATAGATCTGGTAATGATGAATTCTTTCAACTTATATTTGTCTAGAAAAGTCTTTATCTCTCCTTCCTTTCTAATAGATTACTTAGTTGGGTACTATATCCTTCACTGGCAGTTTTGTTTTGTTTTCTCTTTTCTTCAGCACTCTAACTATATCATCCCACTCCCTTTTGGCCTGCAAGGTTACTGCTGAGCAGTCTGCTGCCAGGCTTATTGGAACTCCCTTATATATTATTTGCTTATTTTCTTTGACTATTATCAGGATTTTCTTTCTGTTGTTTACCTTCGAGTTAGATTATAATATGTCTCTGTTAGGCTTATTTGGGTTGAATCTTCTAGGTGACTTTTGACCTTCCTTCACTTGGATATTTATATATTCCTTCGGATTTGGAAAGTTTTCTGTTATTTCTTTGAATAAATATTTTAATCTTTTGTCTTTCTAAACTCACTCCTGAACTCAGATAACTCAAATTATTGCTCTTTGATGTTGTCCCATAAATTCCATATGCCTTCTTTGTTCCTTTTTATTTTTAACTCCTTTGACAGTATTTTTATATAATGTGCTGTATTTTCAAATAGCCTACTTTGAGCTCATTTATTTTTCTTCTGTTTGATTGATTCTGCTATTGATGTTTTCTGTTGCATTTTTTATTTTATTTATTGTATTTTCAGCTACAGGATTTCTTTTTTTTCTTTTTGTATTTTCATGTCTGTTACATCTCTATGATAAGTTTCTGAATTGTTTCTCTGTGTTTTTCAGAATTCACTGAGCTTTCTTAAAACAGACATTTTGAATTTTTTGTCTGAAAAAAATTATACACATCTCTGTCACTTTCAGGTCAGTTTCTGGTACCTTATTTTGTCCTTTTATTTATGGGTTATTTTCTTTAATTTTTTTTTTGAGACAGAGTCTCACTCCGTCACCCAGGCTGGAGTGCAGTGATGCAATGTTGGCTCACTACAGCCCTCACCTTCTGGGCTCAAGCGTTCCTCTCACCTCAGCCTCCTGAGTAACAGGGACTACACACTCTCAAAACCACACCTGGCTAATTTTTGTATTTTCCTCTTGGTAGAGACAGGTTTTCACCGTGTTGGTCAGACTGGTCTCAAACTCCTGGGTTTAAGTGATCCACCCACTTTGGCCTCCCAAATTGCTGAGATTACAGGCATGAGCCACTGCACCCAGTTCCCTTAATGTTCTTGATGCTTGTAGACATGTGCCAATTTCTGTACATTGTGGTATCAGGTATTCTTTTCCAGTCCTTGCAGTTTGGCTTTGTTTGTTCTTGACCTTCTTGATTTCTTCAGATTCTAAGTAGACTGAATGTTGTGTTCCCTGGACCCATGACCTCTAAAACTGTCTCACTACTAGAGGATGATCTAAACCCATATTTGCTGCATGTCTTTTGAGAGCTTCAAAGTTGTACTGGCTTTCCTCCCTGAATGGACTTGGGATAGACTCTAGGATGGTTCTCGAGCTATGTGAGAAAGTTGTCCAGTGACACATGTCCAGAGCCTGTCCCAGTAGCCCAGATGGGCAGCAAAACCCTGCAAAATGGGACAATTTCCTACAGTCAAGACTGGACCCCTCAGGATCTGCTATGGTGCAAAGCCTGGCAAGCCTGTCTCATTGGCTCTTTGGGGAACATGTTTCCCCATAGGTTCCTGCACAGGTAAGGTATTTTCTCAACTTCAGTTAGAGGGGCTAGAGTTGATACTGGGCCTCCTCAATATCTTTTGTGTAACAGAGGCTGGCCAGCCCCGCTTATAAGTTTAGATAGGCCGTTGTCTCCCAGTATGTTTTTTCATAAGCTGGATAGGTCTCCAACTGTAGCAGAAGAGTCTGGATTTAAAATTAGGCGACTAGGGGTCCTCTGTGGGATGTTGGTGAGCCCCTCATGGCGTTTCAGACTCCCAGACTATAAAATATGGATATGTTTCCCTCTGGGATCTTTGTGTGAGCAGTTCTAAGCAGAGTTCCCTGTTGGTGGGGGATGGAACCAAGCCGCAGGAAAACTTTCAGGTCTACTACTGAGACCTATGTTAGTGGACAGAGGAGACTCACCACTGAGGAATCAATGTGTACAATTCTTCCCAGACCCCTTGACAGATGGTTTAGTTTGAAGTTTCAAGCCTAAACAGCACTGTAGAAAAGCCCTTTGGAAAATGTGGCTGTTTCTTGGTTAGAACCCAAGAGAAAGATTCGTGGTTGTGTTAGTTGAGTGGTGGTCTGCACTCTCAAAACAGTCGTCCTAGGTCTAGGACTCTACTGATGTTTTACAACTTTCTAACTGAATACCAAAACTCCTGCAGAGAGACTTTTGTCTGTGGATAGTTGCAAAATTCTTCTTGTAGAAGGATATGAGTAGATTGCCATCTATTCCAATATCTTGCTGACATCACTCTGAAACAGTCTGAGTTTATCTTGTGCTAGGATCCTAATGGACTGCCTAATCTTGTCACCAGGAGGGATTAGGCAGTATACTCCTCTTGGCATGTAAGAAAGAACCTGCCCTATGATCTTGTTATCTACGTTTACATGCAAGCATGTGCTACCTGCAGTAGGGTTAGACAGATAAGTTTGACATAAGATGTAATTTATCAGACTGTATCATCCACAATCTGCTAAATTATTTTCTCAAGAGAGCTTGTGATTGCCTCTAGGTGAAAACTTTCAGCCCACAGTCATAAGAATGCCACAAAATTAATTCTGTTAAGTGTAAAAATCATTAATTTTAATTGCTTTAAATGCATAGCCCTGAGGATAAAGAATAGTTTCTAAGATAGTGACCACAATTATGCCCACATGATATGACTTCAAGGATCCTCTTCCTGCTCTTCCTGTACATCATTTCCTGGGAAATGTAAGGTTCTTTTGGAAGACTCTAATTGGGATGGTACCTTTTTTATATTCACTTTGATAATAAATTTCTTCTTAATTTTGAAATTTTTCTTCTTCAGAAGAGCCATAATATTGAGAACTTTAGAGAACACAGGACTTAATAATTAAATCCACTTTCTATATTTATTCATTCATCCAGTATTTAATGATTGCCTAGAATGTGTCAGAGGGAAGAGTAGTGAATACAATCAAGACGATTTATAAATTCATAGAACTTATCATTTTTGGAGGGAGATCTACCCAGACAGCAAGTAAATAAAAACTAAACAAGACACTTTCTTTAGAGATTTATAGATGTAATGATGAAAGGGAAGAGAGTTTAAGGGATATCTACACTTCCATGTTCATTGCAGCATTATTCACAATGGCCAAGATATGGGTTTTTCCTAAGTGTCCATTGACAGATGAATGGATAACAAAAATATTGTATATATACACAACAAAATATTATTTAGACTTAAAATAGGTGAAAATTCTATCATTTTCAACACCAGGGAAGAATCTGGAGGACATTACACTAATTAAAATAGAGCAGGAACAAAAAGACAAATATTGCATGATCTCACTTATATGTAGAATCTAAAAAAGTTGAACTCATAGAAGTAGAGAGTAAAATGATGGTTACTAGAGGCTGGGAGGTGGGGAAGGAGGGACTGGGGAGTTGTGGGTTAAAGGATAAAAAGTTTCCAAAGAAGGAAAGTAATAGGTTTTGAGGTCTGTTGCATAGCAGGGTAACTATAGTCAATAATAATTTAATGTATATTTCAAAATAACTAAGAGAGTAAATTTCAAATGTCTCACCATGAAATAATGATGCAAAATGAGGTCATAAATATGTTAATTAGCTTGATTTAATCACTCCATATCATATACATATATCAAAACCTCACATTTTACATCATAAATTATGCCATTTTAATTTGCCAATAAAAATAATATTATTAACAAGAAAGAGTAATGAAGAGCTAAGAGTTAAGGCTATCTCAGTTGCATGATGAAGACAGCTATTTTTAAGATTTTTAAACAAAAGCATTAATAATAACTTAATTATAAACTTTGATGATTATGAAAAAAATTAAAAGATCCAAAGGTAGCAAGTTTCTGGGCATTGTAGACAGACAGAAAGCCAGTAAAGATGGCCATTAAAGAATGAGTCAAGGGGACATTGGTTCACAAAATGAGTGCTTTCTCTTCATTTATCTCCAACTTCTAGTATAGGTGGTTGGTCATATGTTATTAAGAGGCTATAATTACTGAGAAAGAGGAGAAGCCCTGAAATCCAGGAGCTGGCCTAGTACTGCTAGGTGGATCATGGTAATGCTATGAACTGGTCTGGCACTGAACAGTGGAGCGTTGGTGTCCACCTATTGAACACAGTTTCACAGTACATCAATGTCAGATGAGGTCATTCCATAATCATGCTAGATCAGGAAGAAACAAGACCTCTCCATAATGATGTGAGAACACAGACAAGATGTCATAATTGTCTGAGCCACAGAAATGTCCAAGAATTTCCTTACCTTGACTGCTTCGAGTGATTCTTGCTTCTTTCCCAGTTATAGCTTTTGATTGACCTGGACTTTCTTCTTTCTGGCTAAGATTTGTTAAGTTACTCAATCACGGAATTATTCCTGCTTCCCAACAACATTGAATTCAAAGCAAAGCTGGGAAATACACTTTCTTACATTGCCCCCAAATCATCCAATACAGGCCAAAATACATTAATTCTTTTTTCCCTCCTTTTGTTGAGAGCCTTCAGAGTTCCTCATGGTATAAACAATTTTTCCTATATATGAAAAAAATAATACACCCAAATTATTCGATTATAGATTTATTCCTAGTGGTCTTTGGCTAAAGAATATTTGCTGCAACCAGTTCTTACATTTAATATAAGCAAAAGAATAGCACAAGAATTTAATATTCTGGTGTGTCTTTTGGTCAGACACATTTAACATTATCTTTCTGACTTAGATGTAGGGACTGAGAGGAAGGAATAGTCATTTCCAGACTGGCGGCTGTTCATTATATTCACTTAATCTTATACGACGACGAATTTAACCTATTGTGTCCTGAGCATGCTAGTAAAGAGGCCAAATCTGTCCTGCACATAATGTAAATGAATTATAAAATATCTAAGTAGAAAAAAGGATTATTGAGGAAAATTATGGATAATTTTTCCTCAAGAGTAAGTAAGAGTTCTAAGCACCCCAATTTAGGCATAATTACCAATTACCGTACAAGAACATAATAGTGGTGTAACATATGAAAATTGCCTCAAAATTATAGGGAATTGACAGTTCATGCTTATTATATAGGGTGCTTGGTGAAATGTATTCATACAAAAATAATTTGGATTTGAATTTTAAGAGCAAAAATGGTTGAGACATATTTACTCACTTGGCAAAAGAGACTGCCAGTTACTCAAAGATTAAACACTTGGAAAAAATTGACTTCGTTTCAAAAAAAGTTCAACATGACTCCTTAATACTAAGAAACATTGAACATTGAAAAACGCCTTGTTTAGGAAAGAAAAATCCATTCAATATACATAAGACATGGAAATGGAGAAATAGGTTTCTCTCTCACATTAGATCTGTATTTTTTTTTAATTTTAGGTGACAGAGAGTTTCATTCTCAGAACTCACTAATTAAAATTACTCATAGTATTTTCAGCAATTTTATAAATGTTCACAACTTAGGTTTAGGCTAGGTACATGTAACTGCCAAGATCTGTGCCAATTTAAAGTGAACATGGGAACATACACTTAATTTTTTGTCAGTACGATGGGATACTGGTCTCTGACTTAGTTTCTGTGAGTCAAACAAATTGTATAATTTAGACCAACATATCATGGCAGAAAATCTTATTTTATGAGAAGATATTCAGCTAAAAAAAATATGACTAATTTATTTTTATATTTTTATTTTATCGATTTTTAAATTTAAATTTTATTTTTATTTTTTGAGAGAGTCTTGTTCTGTTGCCTAGGCTGGAGTGCATTGGGGTGATCTTGGCTCACTGTAACCTCTGCTTTCTGGGTTCAAGCGATTCTCCTGACTCAGTCTCCCAAGTAGCTGGAACTACAGATGTGCACCACCATGCCCACCTAATTTTTTATATTTTTAGTGGAGAGGGGATTTCATCACATTGACCAGGTTTTTCTCAAACTCCTGACCTTGAGTGATCCTCCCGCCTCGGCCTCCCAGAGTGCTGTGATTACAGGCGTGAGCCACTGCGTCTTTTTATTTTTTTAAAGAAGTATTCAATTTTATAAATCCTAGGGAATAAATTAGGAGACAGTGTGAAACTCTATAATGTCACCTTCCCGAATGAAAGATTAAAAACATAATCTCTTACCATATCATGTTTTTCCCCAAAAACTAAAGAGAAAAGAAGATGTATTAAAAGATGTCAATTTGTCTGATTAAAGTAAGATTCAAACTTGTGAAAGTGATCTCCAGTGACCCAGGTGGAGATATTACACTTTTAATTTTGTTATAAATTATGGTTTAAAATTTGCCAATCTTTAACCCCACCTAATAATCCTAAATTTGACACGGTTTAGAAATATCTTTTCGTTGATGTCTCTATTTCTTTAAACTGACTTGTCTTTCAATCCCTTGTCCAGTTGCACTTATCAATGAATAAATATTTACTGAATACTATTATGTGCAATTCATTGCTCTTTGTACTAAAAACACTACAGTGTAACTACAGTAATGTTGTGTAATAGACAGAAATTAAATATTAATAGAAATATACAGCAACATGGATTAATCATAAAAATGTATATTGAAGTTAAAAAGTTGATAACAACACTGTGTATCTATAATACAATCCCAAAATACATACCCACAAACACAAATATACATAGTTCAAGGATGTATACACACATGATAGAGATAGATATATGAAAGAAAGACGATAGATAGATAAACACATATGTGTATGTATTTGGAGAGAGAGAGACAGAAAGAACAGAGGTAGGCACAGAGGCCAAGATACCCAGAGATAAACAGAATAAGAGAGCTATATGTTGGGGAAGTAGAGATACAGGTATAGGAAAGCACATGTAAAGATATAAAAATGCACACATTAAAATAGAAACTAACAAAAAACACCATATCTATCTATCTATCTATCTATCTATCTATCTATCTATCTATCTATCTATCTATCTATCTATCTATCTATGTATCTATAAAACAACATTTTTGGTAAGATTAAAACTGTATATGCTCAAACAGCAGTGTGTATTTTTCTAAGACAATATACACATACATTTAATGTGATACAACATAACTTTAGCTTCTGCTACAGCTTTCCATAACTCGGCCCTCCTGGTGTTCACATCCTTATGTCATCCCCACTCTTTGTGTGGGCTGAATCTAGTACTTAAAATGTTGTAGAAGTGATAAGACGTAACTTCTGTGATAAATTATAAAAGAGCGGGTGTTTCATCCTGCTGACATGCTTTTTCGATGGCCATCTCAGTTTGTACACTTTGATAAAGCAAATTGTAAGGTAGAAATAGGCTCCTCCGGAAAGCAACTGAGGGCAGGCTCCAGCCAACAGTCAATGAAGATCTAACATCCTCAATTGAACCTTAATTGAACAATATTCAAGGAACTGAGTCTTGCCAACATCTAGGTTAGTAAGCTTAGAAGTCAAACTTGTCCCACTTAAGCTTCCTAATGAGATCGGAGAACCTGGAGACCTTTATTGTAACCTATAAAAATACAGTGAATCAGAGAGCCCAGCTAGGCTGCGCTTGGATTCCTGACTCAAAGAAACTCTGAAGTGATGAAAATGGGTTGTGAGAAGCCTCTAAGTTCTGGAATGGTGTGCTATGCAGCAAGGGCTATGTAAATACAAATGGTATAACACATACACATGCATATTTCGAGACACATGGCCAGAGAAGAGAAATGGGACTGCACATATGGGATGATGGGCATTTTTTTTTTTAAATAGATACAAGAGAAGGGCCTCAGGACCAAACACCAAGTTTTCAATAAAGAGAAATGTATTGTTAACTTAAATGTGTTTGCATCTTCTACAAATAAAATTCTGAAATAGTAATACACTGGGGACAGAATGAGTATGGTGGGTATGTTTGTGTGCTGGTGCTGCCATATCCAAATATCATAGAATTGATCACAATTCTGGAGGCTAGAAGTCCAAGATCAAGGTGCCATCAGTATTGGCAAGGTCTCCCTTCCTGGCCACCTTCTGGCTGTGTTCTCACGTGACCTATCCTCTGTATGTGTGGCAAAGAGAGAGAGAGCAAGCCCTCTGGTGTCTCTTCTTCTTATAAAAACATGGTTCCTATTTGAATTAAGGCCACATTCTTATGACCTCATTTAGCCTTAATTGAATTATTAAAGGCCCAATTTCCAAACATAGTCACACTGGGCGATAGGGCTTCAATACATGAATTATGAGGGACACCATTCAGTTCATTACAGAGGGTTATTTTGTTTTCTGTATTTCTGAAAGCTATCTAATGTTATGCAACTTTAATAATGAGTGTTCCTTAAAGAACGGAGACTTGTGTGTTCATAAATACATATGAACAAAATACTTAGAAATTGTGTCAAATGCAGCAACTGGCATTTGCAGAACTGAAAAACATATTACCTTATGAGTTATTTTTTGCCTCTTGAGACTAAACAAGGCTTTTTTATTTAGTCATTACTTTCAATAATTTTTCAAATACTTTCATGAGCAATTCTCAATTTTAGGAGAACTGTATAGCTCTGTAGCCATTTTATTGACTTCTATTTTTCTTAGCAAAAGAATAAATGATCTAAACAACAGTTGTCTGTATTTGTTTCCCAGTTACACTTTGCTAAAATACAAAAGTGTTAAGAGCTTATTCCATCATAGATGTTTTATTTACTAATTGTAGAATAAAATGTTTCTATTTCAGGTAATTTCTGTGCAAAAAGGTATAACTTTTTGTTTTCAAATTTCTGTGAGTGTAAATATGTTGGTCAATGAAATCAACTTGTGATTGCTAAATGAAGCCTATTTGTTGAGTATATTATAGATTGTGTGAACAAGTCTGAGGGGCTCTACCTCCATCCTATAGCCTAATAATGATTAGAGGTCATCTTGGAGTTTTATAAAACTTCAAATTTATTGGCTATATATTTACGTCCTCCCTTGAGAATGGGCTAGTCTCACTTCCTATGGTATAAAATGTCCAGAAATCTCCATATGTATATGTGTGTGTGTGTGTGTGTGTGTGTATATATATATATATTTTTTTTTTTCTTGAGACAGAGTTTTGCACTTATTGCCCAGGTTGGGGTGCAATAGTGCAATCTCGACTCACCACAACCTCTGCCTCCCAGGTTCAAGAGATTCTCCTGCCTCAACCTCCCGAATAGCTGGGATTACAGGCGTAAGCCACCGCACCTGGCCCTCTGTATATATTTTTACACAGTTGACATTATCTTAATATTTAATAATATTTTATACTATAATTTATTATATTTGGACATTGAAGAAAGATGCCCAAGACTCATATTTTATTATAACTATGTTGTGACAAATAAAGGTCACTGGGACTGTTCCCTGTGTTAACAGACATAATTATATTCACTTTCTACTTTCCTTCTTTTGTAGTCAGGATATTTCTTCATACAACAGATGTACGATCCCAAAAGATAATAGTAATTTTAGACAGGAAGAAAACATAACATTTTTATAAATAAGAAAACTCTAATTCTGGTTCTGAAATAAAATTCCTGCGTCCCTTAAACACAGGGCAATGAGCCAATGACATTATTTTAGGAAAACGAAAAATCCCGTATTGATATACACGTTGAAATGTGCATGCTGACAATATTCAGTGAGTAGAAATAGATATGGAATACTCCCAGAATATAAAACTGCAGGTTGTATATAAAGATAAATATTTATGTAGACATTATCATAAAAAAGGAATGCACTTGACAATTATGGCTTGCTTTGAGAAATAACGTATTAATTGAGTACAAGGAAAATATTCGGATTTTAATTCAAAATATAAGTTAATACAAGCAATATTATTTAGAGTTCACACTGAAAAAAATCACCGATAGGTGGTGCTGCTGTGATTGAATTTGATTAAACTTCATGCAAATCTGACCCTAGATTCTACTATTTTTATTTTCTTATATACCTTTATCTCACAGTCTACTTAGCAACTGTTAAATAGTGAGCTGGTTATAAAATGTCACTGAGAATAAAATGTTTTCAAGTATTTGGGAGGCATTTTCTATTGCCATCATTTAAAAACTAGGTCAGAGATCACAGCTGTAAAAAGTAGACGGCTCAAGGTGGTACTTATCTGATAAATGAATATACAAGTGCTTGTCTCAAATGGAGGTGATGAATTTTGCATAAAGCCCTTCATCAAGGTTGAATTACATAATGTCTCTTTTAATGGCATATCGATGTGACATTTCTTGTCAAGCATTATTTTCCTTTGTCAGGCTAAACATTTGATTTGTAACAAATAAAATGAATTTTAGTAACAGTGAAAAGAAGCACATTCACAATTTGCAATTAAACATGAGTGATAAGATCACTGAATACACAATGTATAAAAACTATGATTTTGAACACTTAATATTTATAGTAAACCCTAAAACTGTTAGCATGACTTTGATTTTAAGAATACATTTAATTATAAGCAGATTATAAAATTAATTCAGATATTTGAAATCAGATTTATCGTGATAAAGTCTGATGTCTGCAATATGTCATAAAAGGAATCATTTTTCCCAATTAAATACTAATAACCCTTTATTTGCCATTTACATGAGAGATTGAAAGTGGATTTATTTGAAAGTATTGAGGTATATAAAACTTTTTTACTTTACCAAAAATCCCACAGTCTTCTACAGTTCTGTGTTACTACTGTTCTTTCAATATCAGTGTTAAAGAAAGCCCCTTGGCTCTTCCAATATGATGTAGGATATGCATTTTCTGTTAGAACTTTTCATGAATTTGCTTTTGTCATAAAGCTTGAAGCAGACAAATACATTAATTCCGAGGAAGATGATAGTTGTTTCCTCTGGACAGGCAAGAACTGAGAAACTTGCGGAGGCAATGAACTGGGAGAAAGGGTAAACGTTTGGGAAGGAAAAAGTGAAAATTACAGTAAGTTAGAATAACAGTTTTTCTTTGGACTTTTACCTAATTTTAAGTCTAATTTGTCCATAATTTTCTCATATATTTTCTAACGTAAAGAAGGCATCTGAAGTCACTCTACTTATTTTCTATTTTTTTAAAATCTAATTCTTGAACTAGTTTAGACCAAATATTTCTACTGCTATGACACAGTAATGATAACAAAAATAACCATAATCACAATCGTATTTTGAGACACAGACACACATGGACCTACTTGTCCTTCATAATTAGAGCAAAGCACTTACTCTTGTGTTAGGAATGGTTGCTACATAAGATCCAAGGCAGTCTACACTCATGTAAGTCATGCCTTTCAAATAATGACTACATTAAATGAGACTACAAAAACGTACAGCAAGTTTAGGTGTGGCTATTTTTTATGTGTTTTATAAGCTGAAAGACACCTATCACTCAGAAAGATTACAGTGTTGCTAGATATGAGTAACTCCTGACTTCTTCCTAAAGAAGAACAAAAAGGAAGCCTGTACAAGGTTCTCAGCTGTCGAGAAAAGTGTCTTGGGGACCTTTACTTCCCATTCAGGACAGTTAAATATAAATCAGAAATTTTGAGTTTATAATACAAAAATCAATGTGAGAAAATACTTAAACATATCTTTTAAAGATTAGAAAGAAAAAATATGACATTTTTGGTTTCAGGTATAATTTTATTAGAAAGACACTATTAAGGTAAGTCTGTTTATTTCTAGCTCCAATATTTTTAACTTTTGAAATACATTGTTTGAGTAATATAAGAACTACATGACTACATTATTTTAGCAATATGTTATAATTTAAATCACTCAAGATATATACAAACCCTGTAACATTTATTATTTACTGTTTAGTATGTGATGTGTGAAAACTGAGACACTGGGAATATTGTATTAAAATAAAAAAATAAAAACCTATTTTAAACAGCCAAGTTCCTGCCTTGAAGACAGGTTATGATATGTATGGGAGTAGAATGAAGCATGTCATGAACAAATTCAAATTAAACAAGAAATAGAAATGTTGGAAGCAAGAGTTTTAATGATATTGCCAATGGCAGTTTCAGGGCAAGGTTGTTTCTGAATTAGGATGTCAATATTTCTGGAAAGTCTCTAAGCAGAGGAGAAAGGAACAACCAAGATAACATTCTAATTTAAAATTTTAATCATGTCAATAGCTTAAACAATTTCTAAGTCTCTACTCAATGTAGCTTCACAACCTTTCCTTTCACTTTCACTCCTGTCATCTCTTCCTACTATTTCCTACCATGTTGTTTCCAGATCTACCAAACTTAGTTTTTCTCAAATGTAATATTCTTACTGCCCTTGCAACTTTTTAAAGCATGGTTTATTTTAGGAAATTTCTTTCATGTCATCTGGCTAAATAAAGAGCTGAGTTAAATATCTATAGACTCTTTATCTAAGAAAATCTAGGCAACAATTCCCAATTTCGTGCTCTCATGTCACTTTGAATTTCATCTTCCCACATTGTTCAGGTTGGTGTCTCAGTCATTTTGCTTAGCAACAGAGCCAGAGATGGTGATTCTTATGCAAGTGATTTAAGACAGTGTCCTTAGGGAAAAAGTGTAAGGGAGTTTGTGAAGCAGGATAGGACAGAGAAAGAAGCTAAGCAAAGAGGTGTTTTCAAGGATAGTCTAGCCTCTTAGTGATCCTAGGAGTCGTTCTGGTCTATGAATTCTGTCACAATATTTGCATTATCTTGAGGCAGGGGGCTGTGTTTTTATGTCCCATGCCAGTGAGTAATTCACCATGATTGGTGCAATGTCCCGGACATCTCTTGATTGAACAGTTCCCAATGGTTAAAGGGCAATTCTCTGGGACAAAATGAAGATGGTTGTCTTTTAGCAACAATTGTTCAGTTGAAGGATGTTGTTGACAGCAGCGCTGCAGATACACAGGGGAAATCAGAGTGCATTTTCCATGTAGGAATAAGAGTTTTTCTTTAAAATTTTATATAGAAAATGAGAAAAGGCAAAGAATCAAAGCTGAAAGCAAGTTTAAGTCTTGAGCAATTGCGATAGTGCTTTTGGTTGTTGTTAGTTAGTTTGTTTTATTAAAATGGGTAGATTAGAGGACATTTTGGAGGACAAAATCTAGATTTCTAATTTGGCCATAATACATTTTTGACATCCCTTTTTGATATGTAAATATCAAATGAGGAACTGGCTATGATATTCTTGAACCTCAAGGGAGATACTGAGTATAGAAACATGTGTTAGGGACTTTTCAGCACATAGATAATATGCAAAACTATGGAATCAGATGACACTACCGATAAATGTTTCCTAGAAAAGAGTACCAGTATTAATCCCTAAGGCACTCCAATATATAGAATTCAGGTAGAGGAGGGAGGACAAAGGAGGCTGATAATCACAGACTACAGAACTAAGAAATTATCGTTTTTTTTGAGTGTGGCAACCAAAACAACATTTCTCATAAGAGTCATGAAGTTACACTTAAGGAGTTTTATAAACTGAGTATCTTTTGCATTCGTCAGATGGATGTTAATGAATATCTTGAAAGGAAGATTTTCAGTGCAGTAGTAGTAAAAGAAACTCCATGGGAATCGTTAAAGGGTTAAGGGAAAGGAAGGAAGTAGAGGCCAAAGTGAATATAACCCCAAAAGCTTTTCTGTAGACATGAGAAGATGAATGAGGCAGTTTATGAAAGATGAAAGAAAGGTCATGAAAGAAGAAAGGTGATGAAAGGTCAATGAGGTGTTGCGATTTTGTTATTATAATAAAATATACTAGAATCTAATTGTATGCTGGTGAAAAAGAATCAGTACAATGGTCATACTGTCTTTTCCTTTAGAGCTTCTTAATTGAATTTTATACTCAGGGATTTCCCAAGTTAGACTGACTATAAAGGGTACCTATATTTAAATCTATGTGTTTTATTACATTTTAGGCGCACCTACTACTTTCAATACTAATATAATACTTCAACATTTTTTTCATTAATTCATCATACAAGAAGAGCACATTAATGTTTATCTGTATACCTTTCTGTATCTGAGCTTCATATTATTTTATATTTGTCTCTTATGCTAAAGAAAAAAATCTGTATTATTGTATTTTTATAAAAATTTTAATATCTAATAATGCAAATCACAATATATTTTCATCTTTACCAAAATAATGTCAGCTATTTTTATCTATTTATTTTCAATTTAAACTTTTCTGTTTCTTTCATGTAAACCAAAATATATCTTATTATGATGTAAGAAAAATACAAATTTTCCAGTACAGAAATGTAGCTGGCTATAAAATTCTAAAAAATGCCTTACAAACACAAAAGAAGTTGCTTTAAAATGCCCATAGTTATAGATATACAAGTTAGAAAATAACAGGAAACATTTTTTTAATCGGTTAAATTGGCAGAGACAAGAAATATGATATTGCATTGTCGAGAAACAATTGGAAGAAAAGGTGATGTCATATGTTATTGATGAACGTATGCACTGAAAATTTTTATAGAGGAAATTTGCATTATCCTTCAAACTGTTAACTGTTCAAACGTTCATCCAACAAATATGTATACAGGAAGATATGTGTGTGTGTGTATGTATAAACATATGCATACATATATAGTCTGATAAACATAGGTGCATGTGTGTGTGTGTGTGTGTGCATCTCCAAGGAGTTCAAAGAAAAAAGAAACCTGTTAAAATATTATTTGGGTTGGGTGTGGTGGTTCATTCCTATAATCACAGCAATTTAGGAGGCCATGGCGGGAGGATCACTTGAGGACAAGAGTTTGAGACCAGTCTGGGCAATATATTGTGACCTGTCTCTAAGAAAAAAGAAAGAAAAAGAAAAACAAATACTATAAATAAACAAATAAAGAATTATTTATAATAACAAAAGTCAATAAATGCATTGGGAATAATTAAATGCATTATTATATGTACATGTTTAAAATAGAATACTAGCTTTATGTGTCCTTATCTAGATTGAGCTTTAAGTTGTATTCACAAGTGAAAATGCTACCTAATAATAAATAACCTACTACAAACACTCTTAGTGGCCTACTCAACTGCTGTTACTCATTCTTTTTATGATACAGGCCTCCAATATGAATGATGTTCTAATCAACAGTAAGGCTGTTCCAGATAAAAGACTGTGATTTGTTAATCCGAATACCGTTGGTGGTGATTGGCTTAGCAGTGGAAATGTAACTGTGCTGTGGTTAATAAAATACAAGATGTCTGATAAACAGTTCTGGAAAGATTTATTTCCTTTGTTGGAGGAAAACCATTTTTGATCCTGGCCTGAGGATATTATTATTCAAGATCATAACAAGAAAGCGGGAGCACTCATAAGAGAATTTTGAGAGGCACAACATCCTGAATTGATACATCAACTTTACAATAACCTTGGAAATGTGGTATGTGTGTTACTAAATGCCCTTCTTATTTATGTATTATTTATTTATATATTTATTTAATTTTTGAGACCGAGTCTCATTCTGTCACCTAGACTGGAATGGAGTGGTGCAATCTCAGCTCAGTGTAACCTCTGCCTCGTGGGTTCAAGCGATTATAGTTCCTCAGTCTCCCTAGTAGCTGGGATTACAGGCATGCCCCACCACACTCAGATAATTTTTGTAATAAATACCCTTGTTTTTAAACCTTTTAATAATTTGTTATTCTGGTACTTGAAACTGAAAATATCTCAACTGACATAGCATTGATAACAAACATATTTAATACGTAGGACGGTGTGGAAGCAAATCAATCAGAATAGAGACTGCTGTATATACTCCGTGGAGGGACGGGCAGGGGCACTAAATGTCAGCACAGTCAATTAAACAATGGATCTGTGTACATTCTGTTCACTTAAGGTTAAGAACAGAAAAAAAAAAAAAAAAAAAACAGGGGTGGCATACATTTTCTTTACCTCTAACAGTTTATAGTGGAACACAGCAAAAGTGAAGCACATTCTTACTCTATTGGCCAAAGAACTTAGAAGTTTAAGCCCAAAGTCATTGAGGCAGAAAAGGTTTCTCTGATAGAGATTTATTTTCTCTATCTTTCTTCTGTCGGGAAAAGATAAGGATACATGAAGGGGAAAACAACGAACAATTGCAAACAAATGATACATTCCACCAAAGATTAATAAGAATTAACATTGAAATTAATTAAAACACATAAAATAAGTAAACATAACTGATTTCAAAATGATAACTGAAAATTAAACATTTTTTCACCTTTGAAGGATACTAAAGCACCGTATTATTGTTCTAAACTAATAAAGGAAAAATGAGAAAATCAAGTATTTTTCTGCCTCTCCTCTATTGTCTATACCTCAGTGTAACCAAATAGTTGATGAAAAAAATTTACTCTTTAGTATATTTCAGCTTACTAATGAAAGAGAAATGATAAAATTAGAATATGACATTTTCAAAGTCCTAAAAAAATAATGAATCTAGGAAATCATCACAGTGGCTCCTAAAATCATAAAAAGAGGCAATTGGACATTATGTGGCTCCTGATGGAAGTACACAACTATGAAGCATTATGCCTCCCTCTCTCCCTAAAGAATAATCCAGCTGCACTGAATTAAGCTCTTAGATCAAACTACTATTTTACAGAAATATAGTAGGCAGAAAGACGTATTCAATGACCTTATGGATAAACAACCTGTGACATCAAGAATATACTAAACTCTAAAGGAGAAGTGATCTAGTTTATTTAATAAAGAAAATTGCAAGGAAAAGCAAAGGATGGGTGAAAGTTATCTAAAGATTAAAAGGGCCCGGGCACAGCAGCTCATGCCTGTAATCTCAGCACTTTGGAAGGCCGAGGCAGGTGTATCACCTGAGCTCAGGAATTCGAAGCAAGTCGGTGCAACATGGTGAAACTCTATCTCTAGTAAAAATACAAAAATTACCCGGGCATGGTGGTGCATACCTGTAGTCCCAGCTACTCTTGGGGCTGAGGTGGGAGGATCACTTGAGCATAGGAGACGGAGATTGCAGTGAGCCTAGATCATCCCACTGCACTCCAGCCTGGGTGTTAGAGTGAGAGCTTATCTCAAAAAAAAAAAAAAAAAAAAAAAAAAAGGTTAAAATGGAGGGACTTTACAGGTATAACAACAAAATGCAGTTTATTGATTTATCTAATATATGGATTCATTCTGATTAAATATGTATATATATGATAATTTATAGTTTATCAGACAGTGACAGAAATTGAACACTGTTTCTTTAATGGGATTTTTAAAATCTTATGATATTGAAGGTTTATTAATGGTATTGTGATTTTGTTAAGTCTTTGGGTTTTAAACATGCACCCTACAATTGTCATAAGAGAGAAAATGTCTGAGATATCCTTTAAAGTAAATTAACACAGGTAGAGATGAAACAAGATTGACCTCGAAATGGTGATTAATGATTGATTAGAATATGAGAGTTCATTGATAACACTTGATATATATTCATTGATAACATTGCTATGTATATTTGATCTTTTTTTATAATAAATGAGTGTTTTTGAAATATCCATAAATAGGAAAAATAGAAAGAAAAAAGAGGCAACTAAATCACAACAATTGAATGGAAAATAAATCATGAAAGATAGACACTCAGTTTTATATTTACTATTGTAATTTGAAGTGGTTAATTAATTTTAGATATTTATGTGCTGAAAAATAAGTAAAATCCTCAGTGGTAATATAGTTTTGGGATTTAAAGTAATGAGGTTCAGCATGACATTTGAGTCTTTTAGTAACTAATTGCTAAATAAGCCCTAACATGTTCTTAGGAATATCTATGTGTTCTTCTAGAAGGGTATAAATTAGATGTTCTCTTCTATGGGCACTGTAATCACTTTCAACTATTACAAAAATACAGAACAAAGGAGAAGCCATTAACACAATATCCTTACTGAGTTTACCCACAAATATATAAATACTAAAATTAACTATAGTATTTTTTAATCTAGAAAAGATTTAGACAGACATGTAAAGTTGCAGGAAACATCACCATTTAAAAATTATTTTATGGTTTTGCAGACTGAGATTTAATATATCTAGGATCAATACCAGGATCAAGCTTTTAGACCAGAGTGTACAAGTATATTAGAACCTGCGATTCTACCTCCTGCAGTATTTCCACACCAGAGTTGATGGAACCTGGCAATTTGCTTTCCAAGTGAAGGCAATCAGTCTTCCAGTTTTTGTATGAGATTGAGAAAAGCAACAAAATTTAGTCTCAGCTATACAAGATAAGCCAGTAGTATTGGAATGTTAGCAGTTCCATTTTGTTGTAAAACACAAAATTGCAGGTCCAAATCCTACTGCATCACGCACATGAAAGAGCAGCAGTTTATCAGCATGTCAGGAGTGAGGAAGATGCATGCAATTTTCCAACCCAAAAAAAGGGCTCGTGGAAGCTGTAGAAAAGAATATGAAAAATAAAAAAGTGCCTCCTCTCTCTCTGTTAGTCAGTATGATTAGTTACTTCAAAAGATAAAAGGTAAAGGATGAATAGAGGCCGGCTTGTATGCTTCTCCACAACACCTTGATTGCAAAGCCTTCAGGTACGTTTATTAACTTAGAAAAATCTGTCTGCAGTGAGTGCACCCAACCTTTTCTGAGTTTATTAGGATAGTTAAGGGAATACGTAAGCAGTTTTACATAAAAAATAAAACCTGAAGAAAATTTGCTATGACCAGCAACAACAACAAAAACAAAAAACATCAATCTATTTTACTTATAGTTTGAAACAATGATATTTTCATTTTGAATAGAAATTTTAATTTGCAACTTTATATATTTCCTAATATGAATTAGGAAACTAAATGTTATATTTAAACAGCATAATGAGCAATTTTAAAAGTAAATATATAAGGATATAATAATAGAAATAATAATATATTTTGTAGTATTTTATTCTGAATTTTATACATATCAGGAATATTTTAAACTAAAACCATTGCTAAACAGGGAGAAATCCTTAAAGTTTCATAAATTGGATTTGGATTTTCATGAAATACCAACTGAATTCACAGTTCTAATTTGACCACCAAATATTTTGTTCTATTTTTTTCCATAATAATAATTGATTGATATGCTTCATAGCACCATGTAAAATGAAGGCATAAAATATATAATTGATTTTTTACCAATAAATACCCATCTCTACTTTCAGTTTCCTGACAGCTAATTAATTTGTGAAAATATTTATAAAATTAACAGATTCTCTCTTACATTTATGTTCCTGCTTGGTATTCAGAGCCTTAAATATTTAACTGTTGGAGATGATACTCTGCAAACATTTTTATGCTGAATTGTGCTTGTTAAGAATAGCAGTACCTTAACATCTAGATTGTATCCATAACATAAATGATAAAATATGTAGCCAAAATTGAGGAAAAGAAAATGTTCACAAATGAAACCTATATGTGTCTAGGTACACTCATATTCTAGGTACACTATTTTCATATTTTACATTAATACAATCAAGTTTAACATAAAACCCTCAAACCACAAACAAATCGATGTGAGATCTAGCAATGCATTGTGGATTAATTGACATTTTCTCATTGATTTGAAACTGTCAGAATACTGGGGTTAAAAATAAAACAATATGGGATTTCATAGTAGTGTAACTTTTATAAAAGTTGAAATATAATACAGAGTGGCACTTGTTCTATTTTAGTTTATTATAGATATGGCTAAAAGCCACATGAGTTTCTAAAAACCTTCTTTAAAAGTTCTCTTTTGAAATAGTGAATGAAACTTGAAAGCAATTGTTTGATTTTAATAGAAAAATCTCAAGTTTTCTTCAAAATGTTTTGAAAATAAAGAAGATGATAGGTTCAGGAAAGAAGAAAAAATATTAGGGAAATGTTGTAAGAACTCATCATAACTTCAAAGTTTTTAATGAAGTTCCTAGTGAGAAAAAAAAATGTGTTTGTGCAAATTCAAGTTGTGGATAATCGAAGCGTAACCACATTTTCCATGTGCATATAACTATGTACAATGTATGTGATGTAGATAATGGTTCCAGAAAATAATCAATGCAATTGAATGGTCAATTAATTTCAATTGCTTCAGCAGAATTTATAATAAAATAATAGTGAATCACGTTTAAGTTTGTTCAAAAGAGCATATTTGTCACCAACTCATTTGTTTCTTTGTTTCTTTGTTTTATTGCAGGCAGAGACCAGAAAAGTTTTGAGAGGTCAAAGAACCTCTAGCTGGGGTGATTGGCAAAGGTCTTCCCCCGCGTGAGGCTGGGGCTTAAAGACTACGAGAGGTGGATCAGACGTCCATATCCCAGCAAAATATTACAAAGTATTCAAATAATCAGGAAAACATGGCTAAATAAAAAGACCAAAAACTCTCTAGAGTTTCTCCAGAAACTCTCTAAAGAAAAACAGATCTATAAGCTCTTGAAGAACAGTTTAAGATAACTGTCATCAAGATGATCGATGAGCTATGGGAAAACACAGATAGGCAATTAAACAAAATCAAAAATACAATACACGAACAAAATGAGATGATCAACAAAGAGACAGAAACGACCCCAGCCTGGGCAACAGTGTGACTCCATTACGAAAATAAAAAAGAAAAAGAAAAGAAAGAAAGAAACAAATTCTAGAGCTAATGAATACAATAATTATACTGAAAAAAAATTACTTGAGGGATGTAACAACAGATTTGATGAGGCCGAATAGCTTAAGTCATAGGTGATATTATCAAGTGGACCAATATACACATTATGGAAATTCCACAAGTGAAGCGAGAGGAAAAAGGTATAGAGTGGTTATTAGAAGACATAAAGGTCCTGAGGAACGAAATAGACATGCAAATCAAAGGGGCTTTAAGAAATCTAGGATAAATCCAAAGAGAATTACAATGCCACACATCATAATAAAATAAAAGAAATGCTACATGTAATGTGTTAGTAAAAAGGTGGTTAGTCACTTGTTTTTAGACTATAGAATGAGAATATTAAAGAATAGAACTTGAAACAAAAATATGGGAAGAGGGCAAGAGCAGTGAGAGTAAAACAATTTAAAGAAATGTCACATTTGTCTGGAGTGTGTTTTCTATAGGAATCTATGAAGAAGTTTTTGAATTTCTGTACTGTACATAAGGGACTGGGAAACAGATACCTTCCATTATCTTTTCAGTCTCAATTTTCATTAAATATAAACACTAAATTTAAACCTAGTTCTGTTTGACTTTCATACTCAAGCTTTCTACTAACTCATTCAGCCATATTGAGATGAGTATACTAGTATATCAAACTAATATGCTTAGATTCTTAATTCAGGATTCATGGAGTTGCTGAAATTTTGTTTTTATCTAAATTATGGAAATGTTAAAAAATGGCAAAAAAATATTGGAGATGAATATCTTAATTCTAATGGTGTAATCCTATGTCCACAATAAGTCACTTTAAAATCTATTTAGACAGATCTATGGGTATGTCCTTTATTGATTTATGGTAATTCCTAAGAAATTTACCCATTTCATTTATTTTAAATAATTTGTTTATCTTTTTTATGGGCACAGGGAGTTCATTAAGTTTTGGAAACTTCTATTCAGCAAATTGTAAAATGAGTAAAGATAAAAATTCAGTTTTTTTCGCTTCCTACCAATTTAATATATTTTTCCTTTTTTCGTACGTGTGTGTGTGTGTGTGTGTGTTTCTGTCAGCATCTCAGAGTGTGTTTTAACATCAAGGATTGAGGTGAGAGTGCAAAGGAAGATCAATGCATTTATACATTCTGTGAGCATACTTGATTATATAGAGAGTATAGGGTGTTTAGGTGAAATACTTAAAGAAGGTTTCCTGAATTTATCAGACTAGCTAAGTCTTTCTATATTCATTTGTTTCTAATCCAGACAGAAAGCAGTTTTAGTGTGTAGTGTGTATGAAGCATGCTGTTAAGTCTCCATGCAGAATTTTTTTTCTCTTTTCATTGCAAAGTCTGATCAGTTTAAATGAGTCCTTATCACTGTTAAAATCATGAACAGGAAATAGGATGAATAATATTGTATTTTCAAACTCTAGGAGTCAGAGAGTATCAGGGATGTCAGAGAAACTTCATTCCTTTCACAAACACAAACATGTGATGCCTCATCCAAGGATCCAAATTTCCTGATTCAGATTGATAATACGTTGATCAAGATATTTATTTTTTTAAAAAGTGAGGAAACCATTGGCAACTTTAATTTAGTTTTAGACCTGACCCTGTTACATGATAGGGACAAATAACTCCAATAAGATTATAAAGGTAGATAGGAAGCAAACGTATCATCAATGAAAAGTTCTTTTATCGTCTCAGGATGTTATCTGAAATAATTGGTAAGCAAATGAAATTACTCTAGTTCAAGTAATGACCTTTTCTATCTGTTAGTTTCAGTGTTTATTTCTATGGCAAACTATATCACATAAAGAATTTGAATCAGAAAATCTACTTTGGAAAGGAACTGCATTCGAGATAATAAAAAACTTCTGAAATGAGTCCTGTTCATTTTCAGGCTATTTGCAGCTGCACCTGTTCAGACACTGTTCCAACTGGCTTGTGGTTTAACCACTCCCTCAACACTCTTGATTAAGAATATGGCTTCATCATACAGGTCAGGAAGCTGTCACACCTGTATTTGAGTTTAGATTTTTTTTTCTTTCAGGAGATGATCTTAATTTCCATACAGAAAATCGTGTACTTTTTTTTTTCTCTGTATCTGTTTCATCAGAGGTAGTTCCATCTCAAGAAATGACACATGCTAACACAATCTCATACAACAGGAAGACATAACCCAACTTCATCAGACCAGTTAATCTTTATTTGTCCAAAATTAGGGGAGAATAAGCAATAAATAGCAGTATTTTCCTAGTATAAGCTTTATTGTTACGATCATTTTGGGATTAAATGTCAACTCTTGTCACTTGCTGGTCATAAAGTCTCAGTTAAGCTACTTTAGTCCTCTAAGCATCATTTCACTTGCTTGTAAAATGGGTATAATTGTACATTTTTCACATACTTTTAAGGATAATGTGAGGTGGATATGTGGAGGATTCTAACAGAATTCCTGAGACTTAGGAAACTCTCAATAAATTGAGCTATAGAATGTTTTATAGGATTAAATTCAGAAAGACTTAATCACACTCACATCCTCAACTATTATAGCCCAATAGTAAATTAGTTTTTAAGGGGTTAGGTGTCTGTTTCACTTTCCAAGTTGGGATTATCTTAGCAGCAAAACGGCTCCCCACCACTCTGTCCCTTTTTCTTTCCTCCCTTAGGTCCTTTCAAGTTGTAAGATTTCTAAATTTTCAAGTAAATGGTAATTTTATTAATGTGATCTATAATATTTATTATTCATAGGAAATCACAAAATCATATAATACAAAGTAGAAAACTGAGATCTTATGCTCTCAAATGTAACTCTAACGGTATGAAAGGTGGTTTATAAAACCATGTACCAATAGAAAAATGAGTAAGTGATTGATTGTTTATTATCATAGCTAAACAAGCAAATATATGCTTCAATACTGGATGTAAAACTCTCTGACTTCAACTTTTATCCACATAAACACAACACCATTATATAGGCAATTGACTGATAGAACTTGCCATACCCTGCTATCATCCTATTTTTATCCATTCAATCACCCATGTCTCTTTATGTATATTAACATATGTTCCATTAACATATGTCTTTTAAAAATAGTCATATATAAATGTGTAAAGACATTGGAGGGAAAATGAGTTTGGAACTATATATACAGATTAATTTTGCAAGTAGTAAGACCAGATTGTATTCCATACACCATAATTAGACTTTATCCCAAGACATCACAAGTTGGAGTAAATACCTATTTTTGTATTCACAGTACCTATGTGAATACAAATAGCTATGTGATTCTACAAAACATAGGCTCTTAGCTCATAATCAATGACAGACATAAGAGAATAGCAACTCATACACAATTGCCCTGAGGTACAATGTATCTGACTAGATATATATCGTAAGACTTACTTCCATTATGTATCTATGATTTTTTGAGGTCTCAAATCAGGACAGAAATTCATAGTTTTTTTAAACCTAAAGCAAGAGAAAAAACTCATTTTTAGAACTTGTGTACTTTTAGTTCTTCAGAGTCTGCCCTATATTAATGATGAGTGATAAGAATTTATAGCTAACCAAGAATACTATACAATTCATTTCTGTGATATCTATCATATATATGTTTGAGTCTTTAAGCAAAGTGTTTTATATATTTCATAAGATTTCTCTTTCCTAAAAAAATTGACAGAACACTGCATCTTTCTAATCATGACAGTAGATTAAAACATACACAGATGCAATGCCCACCTTAACAGATATTTCCAAGTATTGTTATTTAAGATTGTTTCAGCAAAAACACATCTTATAATAATACATTAACTTAGAAATTTTTTGATAAATTTTGCTTTTCTACCTCTATATTCAGGCCATAAATATGTGACCTCTCATTCCTATAAACATGAGTTTATGTTAAACTTTGTTGATTTTTTAAGTTCAGTCAGTTTTGGATTTTTGCCAAAATGAAACCATTCTTGTGATTGAAGGCAATATGTTTATTTCGTTTGTTCTTATGTGAAGTCAACTACATCACACTTTACCTTTTCAAAATATGCTTCTTTCTAGCATGTGTTCATCCAAATTCATTTTTCTGGGAATAACTTTTAAGACCTGTGAAATAAATACAGTGCTGTATTCAATGTAAAAAGGGAAAAATATTATGGCAAAGCCTTTACAGGTCATCATGATCTAATAATAATCTGAGTTAAGAAAACCATTCATACTTTATTAGATGATATAACTGTTTTCCTAACTTAATGGTGGGTTTTGTGAGGAAATGACTAAGACACATTGCTGGCCACATAGAAGCACTAAGAAATGTCAGTTTACTTAATCAATCAAATAGAGACTTGGGTCCTGAAGAGTTACTGGATTTTCACAAGATTTCACAGAGGGACAGGCATTGGGGAAAGACATTTGTGTCATTCTCAATGCAATATTCTTTCAACTATTGCAAGCCACTTCCTCAAGAAGATTTCGGTACAACATGGAATTTTGAGAGAAGAAACAATTACATTATTTCTGTGAAAAATAATGTTATCTTTGCCTTCCGGCTTTATGAAAGGTTATCCAGGACTAAACCTGTATGACTTGAAATAAATCTTCACTGAATAATCACTATGTAAAAGCAAACTTAGTGGGCAAGAGCTTTTCACTGTTTCTTGAAATAGGAGGTAGTATGAGCATTCAATAAGACATGTATCAATCATATTCTCTCCTGAATCATGTGTATTTTGCCATTAATCAAAAATCTTATCCCTTTACCTTTCTATTCTGGGAATTTTCCATCTCAGATTAATGCAAAGTAACCAGATGATAAGCAGAGATTTACAACTCTAAATGTTAAACTAATTATTTGCTGTTGAGTCTGTATTTAACTTATCTTCATTCATTGAAATAACTTTGAGTGAATTTGGTAGCAGCAATGGGCAGGAAAACCAACAAGTAACAAGCTTCCATTATTGCTAACAGCTCAACAAACCCATTTACAAAAGCCACCAAACTAAAAGAATGAGCCTGAGGACTCCTATCATGGAGTAATGTTATCATACTGAATAGCTGTGGCAAAGTAAATGCATTAATATTTCATTTACAGAGGCAATATCAGGACAATTTCAGCAGGAAACCCATCAGGTCTGCCAAAGTTGTTGATGAACTCACGGACTAAGTTCAATGTCCTTGATTTACACCTTGTAATCCTTTTATGATATTATACTTTCTTTACTCTGATAACTTTTAAAACAAATCCATAAAGCTTCCCCCAGGTAGAATTTGTTGAACATACATTTCTCTGACTTTAATTAATGCTTACTTTATGTGCCTAAAGCTTTTCTCACTATAATCATGACCAACAGGATTGAGACTGGCACAAAGTATTCTTAAATGAACTCTATGTTTCATCTGATAGGATACATTATGTGTTATTTGATCACATCACTCCTATAGTCTTGATAAAGTAAGAGTCCTACAATTTTTCTTTGTTATTTCTATTCGTCAGAACATTTGTGAATAATAAACATTTTCCTTAAACTACAAAGGTAACCAAATCCATTTCTATCAACTAAAACATATATTTCCACCTTAGGATCAGAGGGAGTTCATGACAGATAGTTTATATCCAATAATGATCATTTTATGATTAAAAATATGTAGAACAGGGACTGGAAAATTATGGACCATGAGCCGAATCCAACCCATTGCCTAGTGTTATAGATACACTTTTCTTTAAACAGAGTCAAATCTATTCATTAAAATTTTTTTTTTTTTTCTGCCTGATTTTATACTACAAAGGCTCTGCTAAATGGCTGTGACAGAGACACTATGATCAGCAGAATCTAAAGTATTTTCTGTCTTGTTCTTTACGGAAAAGGTTTGCTGACTCTTTGTCTGAATTGACCCATTGAGGTTTTATGCTTTTTGTAACCCACCTATAAAACAACATTATCAACATTATATGTAAACAGCTACTCGCCCTGATTAAGAGACATAGGAACATATTGGCAGGAGGCTATTGCAACTGAATGTTTGTAAGAAATTTTCCCTCTTGATAGGATGATATTGTATTTGGGATTTTTCTGTATATAACATAAAGTAAGCAGACATAATATTATGTTTCCGCTTTTGTCAAGTTCAAAAATCAGTGAACACAGCACCTCTTTTGTTTCTCTATGCTGTGAGCTGAGCCTATTAACTGCCTATACTCCTGAGAGAAAGTTCTTCTTCCTGCCTCTAAGGATGTTTCAGGCAGAAAGATAAGATTCTTAAATAGAAAGGGGCCATGAAAACAATCAAAGTGAAGAAAAAATTTATTGAGCTTCCTTCAAGGGCTCACGCTTTGAGGATATATCTCTTAAATAAAGTGAAGAACAGTGGTAGAAACACTTTTAGAAGATATGGACTAGAATTTCCATGATGCAGAAAATGGTAACTAAAATAGATTCATGATTTATTTCATTTCCTCACTCATTTAATCAAAACATTTACTAAACTTCTAATGGAATCAAGTATCATGCTAGTCACTGAGGATAAAGCAGTCAATAAAAAGGTTTCTATTTGGAAGTATCTCCAATTCAGGAGGTTAACAAGATGCATGGTAAGGGGATGGACAGATTGATGACAAGAACAGAAAGATAAAAGCAAGTTTTCATTCCAAGGTGTGTTAAAGATTTCTGCAGTATTTAAACATAAGGTCTCCTCACACACACACACACACACACACACACACACACACACACACAAATGTTAATTTGGGGCAAGTTGAACAAAATATCAGATATTTGCTATTCATATCCATATATCTATATCTAGCTACCTATATTCAGAAACTGGTAGAATTAATCATTTATTTCTATCTTAATAATTAGGAAGCTTTTATTACTTTCTGTGATGCAATGTCCCGATGTGATCCACACTGTCGCTCGGGAATTGAAGAAGACCACTTCTCTTCCATCCTCAACTTGTGAAATTTTTCAATGGCTTCTAAGGAAATCTTCAGCATTAACATCTAGTCCACAGACAGGGAAGAGTGAGACAGTGGATGATCCTATAGGGATTTTTGTAAGTATTGGGGTTTTTAAAGTGGCATACATCAATTCTGCCTATAATCTATTGGCCAGAACTCAGAAACATGGCCTTACCTGGTGCAAGGATGTTTACAAATCCTGTGGCTGGACAGCCAGATGCTTCCCAACAATACCTCTATATCACAGAAGATGTCCATGTCATAGAGCCATCTCTGCACCACAGGTGTTTAATAGATCATTATATGTTAAGTAGATAAAGAAAGATCCTAAGGATTGTCATAATTACATTTGCTTTTCTATAGCTGTTGGAAACTCTCTTAATCTCTTACTATCTAGGTGACATATTATTATATAATGTGGGAATGTATCTTATATTCCATAATAGGGCATATATTATTGAACACCTCAGAGTTATACTCTATCCATGATTGTTCAAGTTACAGAATGACTACTATTTTAATTTCAACTGGCTATTTCAATGAAAAAACTTTGGGTTAATCTTATTGGGCTCATTGAATTCCTCCATATACTTATATTTGTGGAAGCTGAATACTTATATATTATTGTTTTCAGCTAATTTTTATGGCCTTAATAAAAACAATTCTGGGAATTCGCTCTTGAAGGCTATGGCTATGACACTATATTCTGATAAAATGATCAAGAATATCTTGCAAAATACAGAGATTACATCATCAAGCCAGTACTTCCTTATTCTACCATTAGATCATAGTTAATTTTCACTCCTCTTTTGATATTCAGCAGCAGATATTTTCTGGCCAGTTACTGATTCTTGAGAGGACTTTTATCAGTGCAATGATTCTGTTTTTTGTAAAGTATTTTTAAGCAAAGAAGACAATGGTCCTGAATCTGTTCTTGACCATTATGCTGGTGGCACAAGAATTCCCAAAGGATATGTATTGCTGGAATCGTGAATGATATTTCTTATAGGATTTACTGTGCTCTGAGATTAAGTATATAAAATAATATAATATTGTTAAATTATGCAAGGAAATAATTATAAGTCATTTATTGAGATGCCAACAATTGTATAAAATCTCTTCTCTGGTACAGTCAATGTAAACATGATGGTCAACCTCATATATTTCAAATAAAAACAAAATGAGAGAATACAGGAGTTATGTTGGTATTAAGTGAAACAATGAGGAGACTCAACTTTTGTGTTGAAGAAGACAAACTTGAGCAAAACAAGGTATCACATAAGTACAACTCTACCTAAGACAGAACACTTAAATGTCGCAAACATACATCGCTATCTCTGAGGAAAAGCCAAAGATACAAGTTATCGTTTAGTCAAACACAGATTAACGGTTTGAGTCAAATTTTCTCTTAAGCCAAATAGCGAATTTTAGAATTGAGAACTGTGAATTTCAGTTAAGTAGATCCGTAGCGTGTACCTGCCTCCATCTTTCTAACCAAGACTGTTCTGTTCATCTCTTAACATACTGTTGCCCTCTACACTGCATTATTCAATCGAAACACATGTTGGTTTCCTTAAAACAGATGTTAGCACAGAGTTTGGGATGTAAGGTGTTTACTAGGGATGCATAGCTTTGAAAAGAAGCAAGAGAAAGTATTGCATAGATGAAGTTGAACTGCAATGCAGGGACAACACACACTCGAGAAAGAGGAGCATCTGGAGGGAATATTGTAGATTGGCGCTCTCCCATGGTGATTGCAATGTCTAGGCCTTTCTGCCCCTGGGTTATGGGCTTCCATGGAAAGAATATAACCTCAGATGAGGGGTCTTTCTGTCCCTGACGCAAACCCTGAAAAAACTGACAAGTGGCAGCTATGCGCTGACTGCAATACCGGCAGCTGGGATTTATTTATTTATTTTTTTCCTTGAAGGGTGATCTGGTAGTGCATCTTGATGTTTATCAAAAAGTAGCAGCCAAAACAAAGTTTTTAAAATAGAGAACATTTTACAATTTTATTTGCACTTAACTTTTCAATGGCTTCTTCTACAGTTAGTACACATGTATCATGAACTACAAAAGATGATATTAACTAATATATTTTCAGTTTCATCCCATTCCCGTTTTCTTTTAGCTTGAGCATTAATTAATATTTAGTTTTAGAGTTCTTCAAATAAAATTAGCTCTTCTCAGCTTAATGATATGTCTTTTTGTGTGTGTGTTGAATGGTTCTTTTTTTATTGTTAATTTTTTGGGGTGGGGATGGAGTCTCACTCTGTTTCCCAGGCAAAAGTGCAGTGGCACTATCTTAGTTCACTGCATCCTCTGCCTCTCAGGTTCAAGCAATTCTCATGCCTCAACCTGAGTAGCTTGGACTACAGGAGTGCACCACCATGCCTGACTAATTTTTGTATTTTGGTAGAGATGGGGTGTCACCATGTTGTCCAGGCAGGTCTCAAACTTCTGACCTCAAATGATTTGCTCGCTTCGGCCTCTAAATTTTCTGGGATTAAAGGTATGAGCCATCACACCTGGCCTATTTAACAGTTTTTAATCTGACTTTGCGTTTACCTTTTTTTAGCTTCCAGTTCTCATTTTAAATATCTAGACCACACGTAGGTCTTCTTGGACCACTCAGTGTAGCAACCATTACCACAATGGTACCTGATTGCTGTCTGTCTCCGTGGAATATAAGATGTCCCATCACAACGGTGAACATGTCACGATTTTGGCATAAGCAGATACTTAATAAATATCTATTGAAAGTCATAATGCAATAAAATTAGAAATTAATGACAGAACAACTTTAAAGACCATATGTTTGGTGACAAAATAACATGTTGCAAAGCACCATTAGAGTAAAAATAAATTAATAAATACTTAGAACTGAATGATTATGGTAACACTCTGTCAAAACCTGTGGATCACAGTTATTATATTACTATTACTTATGTGGAAAATAAAGATGCAGAAATAAAACATAAATAATAATACATGTTAACAAAGACAAAGTAAGCACTCAAGAACTTCATTCAAAAATTTCAAAATCAGATGGTTTTAAGAGTTATTTTTATTAAACTTTCAAGGAAGAGTTACCTTTTTTAAATCAGTTGCGCCATTTTTGTTTTATGCTATTTATCAATTCTTTTAATAAGACCCTCTTAATCATGTTTCCAATTCCAATCCAGGACAAAACAAACAAACATACAAGCAAAGAAATGCATAAATAAAAGAAATACAAAACCATTTTGCTGAGGAAGGGGGATGCTAAATTTTAAAGCAAAGTAGTAAGTTACCATTTCTAAAAGTGCACTTAATAGATACAGTTTATAGTTAAAGAAATTTTATTCCAGGAATGTGAGAAAGTTTCAACAGCAGAAACAACTTTCACCGATACATTCCTATAGTCAGTAACCTTAACAGATTAAAGGCATTAAACCATATTGTTTTATTAGTTGTTGCAGAAAACTACAATAATACAGATAAGCTCATCACCTATTTGTGATAAAAAATGCTTCATAGAAAAGATATTTCTTAAGCATATAAAAGTTTACTTTTATTTACCACAGTTTACAACCTAAAAGTATATATATTGTACTTAAAGAAAACTTTCTGTATATTCTCTGTAACATCAGGAATAAGAAAACATTGTTCAATAATAATACTACTACATTGTAATCAATGCCTCAGCCAAGTAAAATACTTGTTAATAAGATTTAACAAAATAGAAGTTCAATATATTATCTAAAGATGAATCACCTACAAAAATCCAATAGAATAAATGAGCTATTGGAAGTAATTAAAATTTTGACAAGGTTATAGAAATGAAATAAAAACTTAGTTTCATTTCCATGTTCAACTCAGTTTCATTTTTTCTTTTTTCTTTTTATTTTCTTTTACGACAGAGTCTTGATCTGCCACCCAGGCTGAAGTTCAGTGGCATGATCTTGGCTCACTGTAACCTCTACCTCCTGGGTTCAAGCAATTCTCCTGCCTCAGCCTCCTGACTAGCTGAGATTACAGATGTGTGCCCCCACACCTGGCTAATTTTTGTATTTTTAGTAGATAGGATTTCAACATGTTGGCCAGGCTGGTCTCAAACTCCCGACCTCAAGTGATTTGCCATCTCGACCTGTCAAAGTACTGGGGCTAGAGGCGTGAGCCACTGTGCCCGGCCAGGTTCATTTTTCTATGGCAGCAATAATATGATAGAAATACAAATGAGAGTAAGATGTGATACATAAGAGACAGTAAAAATGTCAGATGTCTAGGAATTACGTTACTGAAAACAGGCAGTCTGTGGAGTAAATTTTAATATGCCTATAAGAAAGAGAGATAAATTAATCTAAATCAGGGTTTTTTGACCTCAGCACCATTGATGTTTTGGATCAGATAATTCTTTGTCATGGAGGACAGCCCTGTGCATCATAGGATGTTTGGCGTTCTTCCTCCATGTCAGTAGCATCCACTTTGTTTTGACAAAAGTATCTCTAGATATTGGCAAATGTTCTCAGAGAGTAAAATTGAACTGACCCAAATAAATGTGATCCAAATAATATAAAAGATGTCTTATCTTCACAAAGTAATCTATGATTTCAATGCAATCACATTACCAATTTAATTTTTAAAACCTTTGTAAGTTAACATTGGTATATATAATATACAAAGAAATTCAAAACTATTGGTAGCTACGTCAACATTGTTAAAAAATAATAAAGAAGGGGCCTGCCTGGAGAGTCAAAAAAATTTTAGTACTTCAAAGTCACAATCATGATAACAGCAATAACAACAGTAATAATAACCTGTGTTAACTAAAGATATTTAAAAACTTGGAGAAAACAGAGTGCTTGCATAGATGGAAATAAAAATGAAAATTTATAACATTCTGAAGTGAGCATCAACACTTTATATATTGAATACATGTCAGATAGTTGGGTGTATAGAGTTAGAAAAACTGAATTAGCATAAAGGGAATAGTAATATTAGATTTCTTTCTAATGGCACACATACAAATGGATTCCAGTTGGGTTAAAGACTTATAATATGTAATTAATTAAAAAAATAAAAATTATGTTTCTGACCTAGGGTGGCAAAGATGTTCCTAAACTTTCAAATGCACCAAAATAATGCTAAGTATGATTGTTATAATTACATCACAATTTTATATTTCTCCTCATTGAGTGGGAGCATGGTCAGAATTAAAAGTTATATGACGAAATATAATAAATACTCTAAAGTCTAAAATAACAAGAGATGCAACTTTAGAATAGGCAGAGAAATTCTCCGAATCAACAAGAAAAAGACAAAATACAAGTAGAAAAAACGTACACAAGAAATAAAAAGTCGGTTTATTTGGGAGGTCGAGGGGCGCGGATCACCTGAGGTCAGGAGTTTGAGACCAGCCTGGCCAGCATGGTGAAACCCCATCTGTACTAAAAATACAAAAATTGGCCAGGTGTTGTGGCATGCGCCTGTATTCACAGCTACTGGGCAGGCTCAGGCAGGAGAATCGTTGGAACCCAAGAGGTGGAGGTTGTAGTGAGCCAAGATCGCACCACTGCACTCCCGCCTGGAAGACAGAGCAAGTCTTTGTCTAAAAAAAAAAAAAAAAAAAAAAAAAAAAAAATCAGTCATAGAAGCAGTCACCAAAACTAATGAATATATTTTAAAAATTCATAAGTATTATTAAGCAGAGGGAAGCAAGTTAGAATAACAATAAGATGTGATTTTGTCTTTTGGATTGGTAATAATCAAAAAAGCTGGAAAATGCCAAGTGTTAGTGGGAATGTGAGTTTCACTGCTGGTAAGATTGCAGGGACTGGCACTCATTCTGGAAATCTCCATATGGGGATAGGTGCAAGGTTATTCGTTGCAGCCGTGTTCTTAGCCAGGAAAATGAATTGGAAGCAAATTGACTGTCAATCATCTAGAGAGTGAATAGATAAAATGTGGCAGATGACACCATAGTATGCTATAAAGAAGTTAGAAATTATGACTTAGACATCCACAGTGAATCATGGATTAGATCATACACATGTAGTCCTTTGTGAAAAACAGAGGCAGAAAAGTATGTGAGAGATGGCATAATAACATTTCATTGTTAAACTGAAACATGCATGTGTTGGGGTCCGCGTGTTTCCTAAACAAAGGAATGAACACACAAGACAACACAAGACAAGACAAACATGGCGGCCGCCTCGAATGGTGCGCTCTGCTTTATTTTACACAGTCGTTTGTGGAATGTTGCCAAGTTACAAGACACATTGTTGTTTTTCTGACCTTTCCCTGACTTTCTGGATTTTCAAGATGTTTACACATAAACAAGCCCCCAGGGTCTGCTGTTAGCAGCTGGCTCCTTTGTCCTCCCTGTTTACAGGGAAGGAACGCCCTGCTTCGTTTACAAGAGCAGGACTTATCGGAACGCCTCGTTTGTGAGCACATAGTCCTCTACATGCATGCCATACTTTAATGCTTCAAACGGTTTTCAGGTATAAAGATGAGTTCTGTCTCTTTTGCAAATATCATATAATTATGTCCTCTTGGCTGTACCCTTCCTCTGAAGGAACATAAGAGTTGTCTACTTGTTGGATTTTCTAATTACCTGTTGATAACTCTAACTAGAATAACCCTTGGTGTGCCCTGCACACATTCAGATTATGTACTATCATTTTACATTCTGTACGTCCCTATTCCCTTTTTCTCTAGTACCCTGAAAAAGTGCAATAAACAGAAAATACAAGATGCAATATGCTGTGCTTTCTAAAGCCCTCCTGTTGCCACTTCTGTTATATGGTGGCCACATATTCCAGAAAGCCCTATGCAACGAATGCATGTCTTTTCACAAAATACATCTTCTGTCCTCTTATCACCCTCACACGACGTGGAAAACAAAGACTGTTATGCCTGGGTTCTTAGTCACATCAGATATAGAAGGGAACAGTACTTTGACTCATTGAAAATGAGTGGATGAATTTAAAAAAAAAACTTTAAAGGTGCCAACGCCCAAATCTGGCTAATGTATATGACTCTTTGAGTCAGGAGACAGTTGAAAGTAGAAGAATGAGGCATCTTTCCATGTTTTCAAGTTTTATGTTTTATGTAATGAATCAGAGGTACAATGTTAACCTATGCTATGATCAGGTTATATTTTCCCACAATCTAGCTACTTCTGTTCTAAACAGCGTTGCTACACTTCCAGTGTTTTAAATCTCTCTCTCTTTCTCTGCTTGTATATGAAAGAACATGATATTAGATACATGTTTCAATCAAAATTTGTATATTGCTACCGTTTTAACATCTGTATTTGGCAAATGAGCGTGTGTGTGTGTGTGTGTGTGTACTTGTCCCCCACATAAATTGGAAATGTTCACATTAAGGCTCAAGTGTAAAGCCATTTATGTTGCTTTTTCTATTTTATGCCATCTTGCTATATGCAGTTCCTCATTGTACTTGTTCAGATCTTTTTTGATTCATTATTCTTAGGCATTACTCTTAACTTTGGGTTAGCCAATGATAAGAATGATGTGAATGTTATGTTTTAAAGTTCATAATTGGGAAAAAAAAAACAGTTCTGCAGTCTGCAGGCAAAGGTAAAGGGCTCTAGGATTCTACAGCACCCTCTTTAATTTGTCAATAATCTAAACCTTCTCTGGGGTAAATAAACAAGGTCAAGAGGAATCTATCCAATTCCAGTAGCAGTCAGCTTCTATTTCTTCAATACTTGCTGACAGCTCTGTCATTCTACAAAAGCATTCAGTCGGGGTCCAGGCATTGTTCTGTCAACTGAAAACATAGTAGAACAAGAGTAGATTAGATCTTTGCTCTTATGGATCTCTCATTTTAATGAACCAGGCAAAAAAATAAATATAGTGATTTTATAAGTTGAAAAGGGCTACAAAGAAAAGTTTTAAAAAACTCAATAGTAAGTGTATGCCAGGATTGTGTATGTATGTATAGTTAGGACATCACGGTGATCCGGATTATTAAGAAAATTCTCTCAAAGAATGTGGTATTTGATCAGAAACCAATGACAAGAAGAAATCAGTCAAGGTAAAATGAGGGAACTGAAGATTTGATCTCCTGATTTCCAGTGTGCTTCCAATTAGGGCACACTGTTTCCAATAAGATGGGCTAGTTCTGTTTTATAAAGGGCCCATATGTTAATTTGATCATTTAATTTCATACATTTGAAGCTTATTGATTGTGTAGTTTTATATTTCCCCTTAAACAGCTGTAAGAGATAAAGAGAAGATTATTGAAGAAATAACATTGAATTACCATATTAATTATTTCTATTATTATTAAAGGCGGAGTCTCTCTTTGTTGTCTAGGTTGAAGTATATCGGCTTTTCTCAGGTGCTATAATCACATACTGCAGCCACAAATTACTGGTCTCAAGTGATTTACCTGGCTCAGCCTCCTGAGTAGCTGGAACAATAAGGGCACGCCACTGTGTCCAGCTTAATTCTTTCAATTATCCAATTTTTATTACATGCCATAGGGTTTCAGCTCTCTTAAAGAAAGGAAAAATTATGATTTGTTCCACTGCAAAACTTGTCAAATATATAAAAGTCAGACATTATGTAAATAAGAAAACTATTCCCTCCTCCCATACCCTACCTTTTAACTGAATTATTCAGTTGCCACATTTTTTTGTTTGCTTTAATGATAAAACAGATAGAAATGTTCTAATAGGTTAGCCTAATGTAGGAAAAGTGTCTTAAGATATTTAAAGTGCAATACAAAAAATAATATATTTTAGAGGGTAGAATTACACAACTCCCTATATGAAATGCATTAAAAATCATAACACTTCTTTCACCTGTGAATTATTCCCTGAAAGGACAAGGAACAAAAGATTATTTACACCTTTGGAAATCATCAACTTTCCACTTTCCTTCCTCCCCATCCTTACCAATACTGAATGTAAATACTTGCCAAAATTTGAGTGGTGGATTTGTGTAGGATAAATTTCCAAATATTCTAGAAAGTGATTTTGGGATAAGTTATGATCAGCAAACTTCAAAATGTAAAAACATGCTGGAAAAGCACGCTAGGCATCCAAATGTAATGCATTTAAATGGAGATAGCAGCGTTCAAGTTTCTTAAATGTGCAATAATTTGGCAAGAAGTAAAATATGTGAAAGCAGAAAACAATCATATGTTAACCCAGTCTAATGTTCAGAGAAGAATCTCAGGTTCATTTGAAAATTTGCAACTGTTTGTAAGTGTTTTAGATGCTTTCATGCTTAGTTTATCAATTTGAAAAAGTTATGCACATATTGTAAAATTCTTGTGCATATGTTACCAGCTCTTCTTTTGCTGTTTATATCACCACTAATTAACATTTTTAATTAAGACAAAAAACACTGTTAGCATAATACATGAAAAATTGGAGCAGGTGCTCAGGGTAATAATTTGTATAAATAGCTATTGCCTTACACTAGCATCTAAATTAAAATCATTAAGTTAGCTTTTTAGTAGATCAAAGTGAAATTCAGCCTTTTATTTAATTTAAGGGAAAAAAAAAACAGAAAAGAAAAAAAAAAAAAACACTACAAAAATAAGTGCAGAAGCCACAAAATTCTGTTATCCTCATTTTAATCCTATTCCATGCTACATTTAAAATTTAACCTTCTTAAAACCCATGTGGTCCTCTTTTCCTCTGCTATCTCTGATCTTCTCGTCCTTAACTCATTCCTAAAGGCATAGTCCACAAAAGAAATTTTCTTTCTCCCTTTCTCTACTTCCTTTCTTCTTCTCCCATCAGAAGCAGGTTTCCCACAGCACTTTATACTGTGTTTCATTAAAATGGGTACTCACTGAATTTAAATTAGTTAACAAAATATATCTATTCTACATAGTAAACTAATAAGTTACTGGAGGACTTATATTGCCAACACATTGCTAAATTAAATTAATTTATCTCAGTAAAGTAGATTAATTTTAATTAGCTATTTAAAGAGAACAATTTTTAAATGTATTACATTGATACGCTTATTCATGTGGTTTCAAATTTACCTGGAACTTAATGGCCTCACTTCCTGTTCCTGCTGCAAAGCTTTCTCCTCTGCCTTTTCAAAATCTAAGTTGGTGTCATTAGCCTCCTAAATACCCACGAAAAAACTGAAGAAGAAACTGCAGTTCATCCCTAATATTTTTTCTCTGTCTCTTCTAGTAGAATATTCAATGCTCACAATTCATCATGACACCTAAAATTTAATGAACATGTATTATGCACTTTGCTTGGTGATGAGGATGCAAGGACATATAAGATTTTATGTCCTAGCCATGCTCTCTTGAAATGTCTCTACTATAACCCTTTTTATCACTTCAATCCTTAGACGTCTTTATGATCTCCTCATTTACTGGACCATTTTAGTAGCTTTGTTTTGACTTTTAGTCTTTAGCCTTTTAACCATCACATTAAGGCAAGTTTATTTATTTTTCCATTTTTATAAAGAAATTCTTCATTTCTTTATTTGCCTATAGGTAAGTAGCAGCTATAGTTGTCCTTTCTATGTAGCAACTTAATTGTAGAATATGTATTAGCAGTGATAAAAGATATGGCAGCATTATTATTCAATTTTTAAATGTGTGTGTGTAACGTGTGTGTGTGTGTATTTATGTAGGAGTATGTGTATGTGTGTATTTTCCCTTTTATCCCCCAAAATTGTATACTTTCAATTGTGACTTAGTATTTTACTATAGCATTCATAATCTGACCCTGGTATATTTCCCCAGGTTTGTTCCTCACTCCTTCATTCTTCCGAGATATGCAAACTCTATATTTTGACCATGACAAAGTACTGTTTATAATTCCCCTTGGAAGTTTGACCAGACCCTCAGAATGAAATAAAGAATAATAATTACTAAGACATATGTAGCACTTACTCTACACCATGTATTCTAAGTTCTTATGTAATGTTAACTCATTTAATAACTTGTGAGGTAGGTATTAGCATATTATCCATATTATAATTGAGAAAACTGAGATACAAATAATTTGAAACATTGCTCAAACTTACTCAGGATTCAAATGTCAAGTCTGGGATTCAAGTTCAGAGAATTTGCCCTCAAAAATTTTTACTCAGACCACCAACCTGAACTGGTGCTCTCACTAAGTTCCCATATTAGACGTTCATAGCACCATTGTAGCCTGTATTTCTCAAGTCATAATATAAAGGCAATCACAACATATCATTACATGATACATTTGAGCTACACAAATATGAGACAGTGCTATATATAAAACCTGTAAAGATAGGATCTATTTTGTGTCTATTAAAATGAAGTATTTATAATACAATATATTATTCAATGTCAACTGAATAATGCAGTTCTTCACAATAAGTTCAAAGACAGGGTTAGATATAAGATTATTTATAAACTAATACTCAATGAAAATAGGGGAAATATTAAAACATTAATCAAACTGTAAGATGCATAATTCTTCTCATGTCCACTCTAAAATAGGATGTGCACGTTGCTGATTCACAGTTGTAATATTTTAAGATATATTAAAATTACTGATTATCTAAAACTTTATGGAGGACTTTTTTTCTACTTGAATTTCACAGACATTTCAAATTTTATAATCTTAAATGTTTGTGTTTTCCTTTTTGTGTATGAACGTTAATTTTATTTTAACCAGGGTTAGGACAGAGCTGATCCATAATCTACAAGTGCAAAAGAAAGATATTCTAAGTCCCTGTAATACTCTTTTGGCTGTAATAGTACTTCTGTTTGATGTATGATCATTACTTGATATGCTTTTAGCTTTTGATTCTAAGACCAAAAGAGAACCAACTCTATAAGTTTTGTAGTTGTATTTTTCATAGTACTTGCTACTCTCTAAAATTATATTATTTATGTGCTTGTGTATTTCTGTATTTTCTGTTCCTTCAGTAGGATGTAAGCTTCATATGGCATGCATTTTGCCTGTCTTATTCACTACTGAATAAATATAATTTGGAAATTTTGGGCCCGTAGCAGCCATTCAGGAAGCATTTATATAATGGCATCTGCTTCCGATTTTATACGCGGTGCAAGGAAACTTCAAAATTTATGGAGAAAATCCAGACATGTGAGCAAGTCTGTATACTAGATACAATTGTATACTCCATTTTTAATGTAAATGTGTTATATTTTTTTTCAAGAGGATACAGCAAACAGGCTTTAAAACTCTGTTATGGTAGATATTTCACCACCAAATCTATTGAACACTTGTTCTATTACATCAAAATTTGAAGGAAAAAAATGGAAAAGTAGTTTCAAATTTAATTGGTTCAATTAAACAAATACGATTCTTAAATAAAACAGTAAACTTCTTGAGAACGTGTATTATTAATAATCTTGTAAAGATTCTGACACCTTAAGATAAATGTATTTCATGCCTAAATGCAGTGGCTATGATTTAGTTGGTAGTGTTGTATTTTGCTGCTATTTCATAAATATGTTTCAGATGATAAACTTTGCAGACATTGCTCAACATGCATATTATTTATTAACATTTACTTAATAACTGCTTCTCCAAAGTTATATTCCAAATCGTATGTGTCAATTGTTTTATTCAACATGTGTACATAAAAATATACCAACAGAAATTGAAATTAAAAGTTGATTAATCACAATTAGAGTCTAGTAAAACAACTATTCACTTTTTCCAATATGCCATTATAGATTCTACTATTTATATGTATAAATACTGTATGTATGCATGTATGTATGTGTTTATGGTTTTTATGTGGGAATTATAACAAATTCTTTTTGCCTTTTTTTGCATCGTCTTGATAGGTTTTATTTAAATGAACAAACCCAATGCATTGAATTGGTGTAACATAATTGTCTTAACCATATTATATTGCTTAACAGCAAGTTGTGTTTAGTTTACCGTTGGAGATGAAATTACAATGGATATCTTCAGATATTGTGCCTTTGCTCTAACTTGAATAATTGTCTTGGAATACTTTCCAAATAGTCCAAATATATGAAAATGTCAGTTCTCCACATTTGCTGCCAAATCACTTTCTAAAAGGGGTTTATATTTTGCATTTTATGTTGCCATCATTGTGAGTATTAATATCAAAAATTGATTACATTGTTTGATTGTAGGAGGAAAAGGCAAACAAAAGACACTACTTCTTGGCGAAGAATACATTTATAAATCAAGAATAGTGCTTGATAACTGAGTCTTCTAGAATTAGATATTGAGATCTCAAGGAGATGGGGCATGGTTCAACTATAATCTGAAGGTGAAGGACAGGAGATTGATTTCATAAATATGTCAAGGCTATAAACACCAATAAAAGCAGAGCTGAATAAAATTCAAAGATGAAGAAGGAAAGCAAGGAGAGAGACTCATTACCCACACAACATGGTTTACAGGAATGCATTAAGAAAGGAGATCCCTGTGGAGGCCTGGGAAGAAATCCTCCAAGGGCAACCATTCCTTCCTATGAAATGAGAAGCCTGCAAGGTAAGGAGGAGCCAGTCAATAGTTTGCCCTTTCCTGGATAGATCTATGATTCACTGTGTCCGGTGGATGTACTAATAAATAACTACTTTCAGTTTTTAATTTTAAAAAGTGATACTAATTAATCTACTCTCTGGTATGGATCTCCCTGGTTTCTGAGAGGATGGGGCACACTTCTGCAACATACTTTGCAGAATGAAAAGGACTGAGCTGGAGCTAAAAGGAGACCAGCATAACACCAGGATTGTCAACAACAACGTGAAATGGCATTTAAATACTCTATTTTATTAAAATAGATTTAAACACCTCTTAACGTCTTAATTGGCAATTATTTCTAATCTTAATGTCCTATTTAAAGTACAATATATAATTTCCTTCTGAAGATGAATAGAAAACTATTAATGCATCTTAGGTCTTTCATCAGTCCTTTTGTTCACCAAATGATTTTCAGCAAAATCTATTGTGTATACATGAGAAAGAGGGACAGGATGGGGAAAGACAGGAGAGGGAGAGAAAGAATCAGTCTTTTTAAAAAATGGGCAAAAATCTATAGATTTCTTGAGGCAGGTATTCACTATTTCCCAAACCTCTATTTATAACTGCTATAAAATAATAATCCCTCTTTCTTGTTCACTTTTATGGGCCTGTCTACACCCTTAGAAATACAGTGTTTAGGTGAAGAAGTAGAAATCTTGAAGACAGTAAAATCATGACCTGAGTATTTTAGGATTTAGCAGATGACTTGCCAGCAAAAGGCTGACTTTGCATTTAACCCTCAGAGAAAGGATTCATTATCAAATATTTGTGAGTTTTGCACAAAACTAGATGAATTTTGGTCTGTCACACATAGAAATATAGTAAGAATTTCCAAAAGTGTTCTTTAATTTTTTTTACTATGCTTTTAGCTTAGTTATCAAATAATTCAAACTAAAATGCTTTACTTGAATTTGTCAGAAATAAAGATCTTTTCTAAATTACTAACTTCCAATCTCTTAGGTGTCTATTCCTGATATTAAAACCATTTACTCACTTAAGCAGGCCCTATGAGAAGCACCTTGGCCCCAGAAAACAATAGATGTGTAGGCACATACCTAATTTCACAGAGCCAGATTCTGAAAGGTTGCATCCATAAATGGCAACCAAATCCGCTGGCATGATTCTTCACTAGCGTCTCAGATTTAAACATTTTGTTGTTTTTGCTAGCTGCTAGAACTAAGAATAAGTTCTTCCATGAAGAAAACATTTCAAACATACTTCAGAAACAAGTATGCCATGGCAGAGACATAGTTTCCTGGTTAATATCTACCAAGTAAGCTGGAGAAAAAATTGTAATGTCATAGTTACCATGTCAAGTTTCTGGAAACAGTAGCCCATTTAAATGTGCTCCACGTAATTTCAGAAAAACTGAGAGTCTATTAAGTAAAACTGTTGCTATGAACTATAAGATCCTTGGGTCCCTATATCTACACAGTGCCAAGGAAAAGCAATAAGGGTAGGATTGTGCTTACAATTCTGAGTTTTGTAGTTAGACCTATAGGCCATTCAAAAGACATTTGATTTCAATGCCGTTGAGCCTCCTCATTTTTTTTTTTTTGTCTGAAGTGAAAAAACAATCTATTTCTTAATCTTACCATCAGATATAAACAATGTAGAGACTATGACATGAGACCTATGGTAGTTTCTAAATAAATGATGACGATATAGTAATCAAATTCGTCTAGAGAATTTGTTTGTCTTATAATGTTTGGAGAAATGGAGGCAATATGATATGCTATGCTATGATATGTTATATAATTATATTTATGTTATAAATTTTTCATACAAGAACTTGATTTGAAGGATGTTTACTTGATTCCCCCACTCACCTTAATTTGTGAACTCTCTGTACACTTTATATATCAGTTTATCGTTCACATTCTGTGGAATATACTCCCTCATCTGTCCTACATCAGATTATTACTAATATGTTAATCTGCCAAAATACTATGAGCTTGTTTGATCATATTACTCTAGACATTTAATTGCAATGCTGCCTTAATTTTGTATAATTCTAAAAAACATCTAAGAAAAAATAATTGTGTGTATGTGTGTGTGTGTGCACACACATGTGTAAGTGTTACTCTTCCAGTTTAAGTTTAGAATAGTGTCTGACCCTAGTAGGAATTTAATAAACTCATCCTCTAAGCCTATATATGCTATGCTACTCGACTATCTTTAAAGTGATGGAACCCAAATTTTTAACTCACTAAAAAGGAAGATTAATCAGAAACTCGAACATTTTTCTATTATGAATAAAATATATGAATAATAACAGTGCTTTCAGGAAGAAAAACATTAACTATAAAATGTATATGCCAAAAATAATCTTTCTGGTTTTCAGTTTCTTTCTTTCTTTATTCGAAAGGGTTAAAATAAGTAAATTTCATTTAAGAATAAAACAATACATTTTTTTAAGAGACTCATAACAAATTGTGTATCCTTCAGGAAAATAGTTTGTTATATAAATAAATATTAAACAGAAAAGATTTTATATATTACAACGTATTCTCATGACTTCTTCCTTAGACATTTTAAAAAATAATATTCTCTGTATATTCTATCACTATCACAGTGAAGTAAAAGATAAGACCCCCTCCAACATCCACCCATCCAGCGAAACAGATAATTTTGAGACAATTTGAGAAAATGCCTTGCTTATTTGTTTTTATATTTAAAAACTGTCATCAGACGGATATCTACTAGACAGCTGGTTTTGCTTCAAATCATAAATCTGTCATGGCCAGCTTTATCATTTGCTGTCTGACACTTTCCAGTACTAATAATCTCTGTGAAGAATACGAAGTCGAAGTGGAAAACTCTTTGTAAACGCCCTCTGTAGTACATTTGTCAGTTTCATGTTTTTAACTCCTGGTTGTTACTGTGGGGACATTTCTAATTCATTCTCATTTGAGAGTCCTCATTTTATCTACTTTTCAGAGTGCAGTGTTATCTGATGTTATTTCATGCTGAGATGAAACACTGACTGTATCAGTAGGGATAACTGCTGAGAAGAAAGAACAAAAGAATTGCATATATCTAACAGTCCAGAATTTTCACAGGTTGTGCTGAGCTGGAGGATTTACTCATATCCCAAAAGGATTGTTTCATAATGTAACGGTTCCTATAAACTTTGAGGCATGCAAAGGAAGTAAGAACTCAACCATAAGTTTCAGATACGGGTGAATTTTTCAAAGTGATCTTATTTTTGTTACTTTATTTCCCATAAGAAAACAGTCTTGCATATGCAATAAAATTGTCCTTGGGAACTTTGATCTAAAGGATAAAATTTAAGAGTTTAATCAAAGTAGACAAAAACTTTACACTTATTCATCTGATCACTTTTCAAATATGATCACAGAGTGCTACTGGAAGTAAACACTTAAGAAAACCATGACTCAATGAAAATAATTGAGATTATGTAATCCATAGCCTTAAAAAATAAGTACAATTTATCTTGTTTCTCTTAGAATATATTGCCTTGATTTCATGCCTAGAATACATTTTAAAAAATGCATGTTTCCATTTTGATGATTTGAATCTAAGGACACCAGGGATTCTAAACAATCTGAACATATCTTGAAAGTCCTTTTAAAAGTTATGTAAGAAATTCTTAGTGGCTTTTAATTTTAGCCCTAGTTGAGATATATGCAACCATTTTCAAACATGACATATCATTACTGCAGCTTAAAGGTACATAAATCAGAAATATGTGTACACACCTGGAACACACTGCAATATAGCAGTTAGTTAAAAAAAAAAAAAGAGTCAGGGTAGTAGTGGTGATAATAGTAGCAGTCATAATAGTTTTTTTAAATGTTCATTTTGAAAAGTCAGTTTAAAAGAGACTAATAATGTTTGACAACGAATATCAGAGAAACTACTGAATAGATTTGTAATGACCAAATTACAAGTAATGCTAATTTCTTATTAGAACAATGTTATGTATTTGTTAGGCTAGTATTTAATTAATATGCATAGAATTATAACCAAATTCAAAATAAATACAATAAGATAGTGTGTTTCATCTTAATTATATTTCTGTTTGTATTATATTTTCTTTTTCTTTTCTTAAAGAATAAAATATTTCATGAAAACCTTCATAATAAGAAATACTATATGATTAAATGTTTAATCTACTAGAAAAAATTGAAAAGAACAGGTTGTTATTTTATAATGCATTCTTACCTTATCTGCCATTACAGCAAAGTTCTGATTTCAGAATTCCAGGTTTGAAGCCAGATCTTTGATCCCAGTTACCAATTTGTTAACTGTCAACAAAGTATTTGTTGTGATTCTATATTTAATCATTTATGTAAGAAAGATACCACTTTTGGCTTTGAACATAATCATTGAATATTTAATATTAGACATTTGTATTTTATTTATGAGAAATGATGCATTAAAAATATAAAAGGTAGTATAGTCCAAAGTTACTTTTAACATTAACTTATTTATTTGTCTTTGGAAGACTATAAAATTATCAAGGAATATAGATATATTTGGTATGTCATAGGGACTTTCACCTATGAAGCAGCCAATTGGAGTGCAGAGAGACTGAGGAGATATTAACCCCTTTCATCAAATTCACTGTATACCAGTGCTCAGGCAATTTTTCACAGAAGAAGTGATCAATTCTATACTAAAATATTAGAAGGCATTGATAAGCTAAATTATAATGTCAACATGAATTACAGTGAAAAACAGAATACTATAAGAATTAAACTGAGTGAGGAGAGAGTTAATAGACACACCATATGATATAAAAGAAATGGGAATGCAGTTAGGAGTATGATGAAACTTGTATCCACATTGTCAGGGTCATCAGTGTAATTGCCCAGATGGGACACAGATTTCTTAATAGAATTAAGTGGACTAAATGGCATCTAACATTTGGCCTCCGTATTCAAGATCCATTGAAAATGTTGGAATGTGATGAACTGGAGAGCGTGCATCAACTACGAAGAGAGTCTACCACTCATTTGCTGATTTATATGATAATCTATTACTGTCATATTTTTCACAAAGAAAAGTATAAATAGTTTTTGGAAATCTATTTTTTTTTCTACTAGAAGGGGGGAGTTTGCTTTTTTAACTATTTCCTTATTTTTAAATAAACTATCATTTTTAGAGCAGTTTCAGGTTCACAGCAAAATTGAGTGGAAAGTACAGAGATAACCCATATACTGGACAGCCTCCCCCTCTAACAAGGGGGTCAAAGGAAGTAGAAGCATAGCATAGATGCACAGCCTCCTCCTCTATCAACATCCCCCACCAAAGTGGTAAATTTGTTACAATCCATAAACCTACATTAAGATATTACTGTGAACCAAAGTCCATAGTTCTATTGGTGTTGTACATTCTGTGAGTTTGAGCAAATGTATCCACCTTTATGCATATCTGTTACATATACTATATGTATCTGTCATTATGGTATCATACAGCATAGTGTTGTTGCTCTAAAAATCCTGGGTGGCCCACCAATCCATGCTTTCCTTTTGATTAACTCCTGATAGCCACTGATGGTTTTTTTTTTTTTTTTAACTGTCTCCATAGTGTTGCCTTCTCACTAATTTCATAGAGCTCTAATCATAGAGTATATAGCCTTTTAGATTGGCTTATTTCACTTAGTAATACACATTTAAAGTTGCTCCATATCTTTTCATGACTTGATAGATCATTTTTTAGCATTGAGTAATATTTCATTGTCTGGATGTACCACAGTTTGTTTATTCATTCACCTACTGAAGGACATTTTGGTTGCTTCCAAGTTTTAGCAATTATGAATAAAGCTACTCTGTAGGTTTCCGTGGACATAAGTTTCAATGCATTTTAGTAAATATCAAGGAGTACAATTGCTGCATCTTATGATTAAAAATATGTTTCATTTTGCAGAAGCAGTTCTGCCAAACTGTTTTCCGGTATGGCTGTACCATTTTGCATTTCCACCAGCAATGAAATGAAGTTTCTAATGCTTCACATTATCACCAGTATTTGGTATCATCAGTGTCTTGGCTACTCAAATAGGTGTGTAGTGGTAACTTGTTTTAATTTGCAATTCCCCAATGACATATGATGTTGAACATCTTTTCATATGTTTAGTTGCCATCTTCATATTTCTGAAGCAGTTTCTTTTCAGATTTTTGTCAATTTTTAAATTTGAGCTATTCATTTCCTTATTGTTGAGTTTTAAGAATCCATTGTTCCAAGTCTTTGCTATTGTGAATAGTGCCGCAATAAACATACGTGTGCATGTGTCTTTATAGCAGCATGATTTATAATCCTTTGGGTATATACCCAGTAATGGGATGGCTGGGTCATATGGTACATCTAGTTCTAGATCCTTAAGGAATCGCCATACTGCTTTCCATAATGGTTGAACTAGTTTACAATCCCACCAACAGTGTAAAAGTGTTCCTATTTCTCCACATCCTCTCCAGCACCTGTTGTTTCCTGACTTTTTAATGATCACCATTCTAACTGGTGTGAGATGGTATCTCATTGTGGTTTTGATTTGCATTTCTCTGATGGCCAGTGATGATGAGCATTTTCTCATGTGTCTGTTGGCTGTATGAATGTCTTCTTTTGAGAAATGTCTGTTCATATCCCTCGGGAAGGGGAACATCACACACTGGGGCCTATCATGGGGAGGGGGGAGGGGGGAGGGGGGAGGGATTGCATTGGGAGTTATACCTGATGTAAATGACGAGTTGATGGGTGCTGACGAGTTGATGGCTGCAGCACACCAACATGGCACAAGTATACATATGTAACAAACCTGCACGTTATGCACATGTACCCTAGAACTCAAAGTATAGTAATAAAAAAAAAAGAGAGAATCCATTGTATATTTTGAATAAAAGTGTTTTTTTTTTTCCCAGATTTGCCTTATGCAAATATTTTCTCTTAGTCTTTGGCTTTTCTTATTCTCTCCTTCTCTCCACAGTGTCTGTTACAGAGCAGAAGTCTTTAATTTTAATGATCTAGTTTGATCAATTATTCGTATTGTCTTTGGTATTGTATCTAAAGTCATCATATCCAAGGTCATCTAGATTTTATGTGTGTTATTTTCTAGGAAGTTTATAATTTTTCATTTTACAAGCAAGTCTATGTTTCATTTTTAATTGACTTTTGGGAACGGTGTAAGTGTGTCTGTCTCTCTATATATTTAACATATGGTTATCTAGTTCCATCAACACAATTTGTAAAAAAGACTATCTGTTCTCCATTGTATTTTCCTTGCTCTTTTATGAGAGATCAGTTGACTCTTCATATGTGGTTTTGGTTCTGCATTCTCTAGCCTATTCCATTCGTTTGTCTGTTCTTTCAGCAGTCTTGATGAGTAATAGAGCTTTATAGTAAGTCTTGAAGTTGAGTTGTGTCAATCCTCTGACTTTATTCGTCCTGTCAGTATTGTGTTAGCTATTCTTGTTTTTTTGCTAAATCTCTAAATCTATCCTTTTTTTTTTTTTTTTTTTTTTTTTACAGAGTCTCACTCTGTCACCCAGGCTGGAATGCCATGGCACCATGGCACGATCTCGGCTCACTGCAAGCTCCGCCTCCTGGGTTTAAGCCATTCTCGTCCCTCAGCCTCCCAAGTAGCTGGGACTACAGGTGCCCGCCACTACACCTGGCTAGTTTTTTTTTGTTTGTTTGTTTGGTTTTTTTTTTGTATTTTTAGTAGAGACGAGGTTTCACCATGTTAGCCAGGATGGTCTCCATCTCCTGACCTCGTGATCCGTCTGCCTCGGTCTCCCGAAGTGCTAGGATTACAGGCATTATCCATTTTTAAATACTGGGAAAGTAGTTTATGTTTAATACTGTGTGACAACACTTTCTGTGCCAATGTAAACATATGTGTATGTAATTTTTAACCACCAAAATTGTGTATGAAGCCTGCCCCAATGTGTCAATGTAGGGTTTTGAAAAATATTCTGGATAATTTATTTACAGTATTATGGCAGCATGGTAAAAGACAAATGTGAATTCTCCAAAACTACCATTCAGAAGGAAGAGAATTGAACTTGTCACTTAAAAGTTGTTGTAGCAGGCAAGGCACAAATAAGAGGCTGTCAGTACTCAAAGCAAAAGGAGGTACTGTGGCCACTTATAGTAAAATAAACCTCATGAGCCTATACTTAAAATAAAGAAAAAAACAAGAAGAATCCCTGATGACTGAGAATAGGAATCAGTGCTGGGAGTATCTAAGGAGGTAATATGGTTTGGATCTGTGTCCTCACCCAAATCTGATGCTGAGTTGTAATCCCCAGTGTTGGAAGTGAGGTCTGGTGGGAGGTGATTCGATCGTGAAGGCAGAATTCTCATGGATGGTTGAGCCCCGTTCCCACTTGGTACTGTGTAGTGAATGAGTGCTTCGAAGAGCTAGGTGTTTCAAAGTGTGTGACACCTTCCCTCACTCTCTCGGTCCTGCTCCTGCCATGTGAGAGCTTTCTGCCCTGAGTAAAGGCTCCCTGAGGCCTCCCCAGAAGCAGATGTTGCCATGTTTCCTGTACAGCCTGCAGAACTGTGAGCCAGTGAAACTCCATATATGTATATATGACATCATTATATATGTATACATGACATATGTATATATATGACATATATATGTATCTATATGACCTAAATTATGTATGTGTGTATATGTGACATAATTTATCCAGTTTCAGGTATTTCTTATAGCAATGCAAGAACTGATCATCCAGGAGGTATCACGGAAAGCTACTAATTTGATATAAAAGCTCTTTATCATTGTAACGTGCCTTCTCATGTCATTTACTATGTAAAAGTGTTTACTTCTTGACTTTGTCATGCCTCTGCTTCCTTTGGGCCCTCAAAAAAAAATTTTACATTCACCATTTAGAATACCTCCTCTGACTCTACTCCAAAAATGTTCAATCATGACTTCCTTATGTAAGCCTTTGCTGATTCCCAAGAGTATAATGAATGTTTGACTGTATATGCTCATGATACCATATACTTCTATTTCATAATTCTATTATTTTAAAGTAAATATTATAATTATGTGTTACTTCTACGTCACTTATCGGAATATTATATCCATAATGGTCAAAGCCGTAAAATATTCTCTCTTCACTATATACATCTTGTCTACAGCCTTTGCATACAGTCAGAATAAGAAACTATTTGTTAAAGAACTAAATATATTGTTGGCCTTCGTGAATATACTGATCGGCTATTTTTTTCTGAAAAGACAGTTCAAAATTATTTCATTTAAATACTTGATGGAAATAAATACTTAGAAACTTTGAAAGTGGCCCCAAGAAATTACTGATGACTCTTAGGTAAGCAAAAACAGTGTCAATTTATCATTTAATGGCATTACTTGAAAATAATTACCACATACAAATAAGTCAAGAAGAATCTAAAATTATACTACACACCTTGGTGTGGAGCTGAGAATTTCTTCATTTTTTAATGCAATTATAATTAACATTAATTCAATAAATATTTATTAAAAGGTACCTTTATTTTGGAATTTGTAACTCATTTGAAGTGAGTATGTCCAGAATCATAACATGAGTTTTCTTTACAATACTAAACTTTTGATTGTTATGCCGAGGTTTTATTTTCTTGAAACTTCTAATAATAAGACAAAATTGCAGTTTTACAGCTGTGATGGTTCCTTGGTTTCCACAGAAGATTTGGCTTTCTTTTTTATATATAAAGCAGGAACTGAGAATCTATCCATATTCAAATGTTCCCCCTGTATGATGGCTCAATTATCATTGTTGGTACTAATCGTCTCAGTACTTGGCAAGGCTCATTCATGCTGCAGGAAAGCAAACTTTCCCAGAAATCAAAACACCAAATGTTCTGAACAAAATAATTGGAGGATAAGGGTCCCCTTAGAATCAGAAATTTTCGCTTGACAGAACCTTGACAAATGTGAGTGGGTGTTTAATCAAAAGGATATTTGTCATAGAGCATGGCTCACAATTTTCAACACGGAAGAGGAAATATTTGGTTCCTATGGTGCAACTGGAATTTAAATCCAGGCGGACCATTCCAAGTCTCTCATCCAGATTGATTTTTAATTCAGAAGTCAATGGCTTGAAGATTCAATTTCTGGGATTTTCACAGATGTGAAAGCAATGGCTTCCTTTCCTACCAAAAGCAGTAATAGTAGAAAGTGCCTGACTCCACTCACAAGTTCTACTAGCAGATCCTAAGTGCCTGAATTAAAGAAAGAGGCAGTATTTCTTTCTGCATGTTTATAAAATGAGATATTCCCAGGGCCAGTGTTTATATTTATGCAACTTCACCATTTGAAAATGACTGAGAGACAGATAGACAGACAGACACACACACACACACACACACACACCCACATACACACAGAGACAGAGAATGTGAATTCATAATTTTATTTTCTTAACAAAGTTAAGTTGCTCAAATTTCACAATTTAAGATTGACTTGCACGTCCTGGGAAAGGCCAGTTATTAAGTGTAAGGTGTAGGACACTTTAGAGACTCTTTAAACCTATCTGTAACTTCTCAAATATGTCTAGCTATTAAGTAATTTTTTTTTTTGTCTAACTCATTTTTTTGTCACTAAGTGTTAATGCATTACAGAAATCTAAGCTATAAAAAAGTGTAAAGAAAAACAATTCTGAAAAAGAGAACAACTATGCGTACCTATGTGATCCTACATACTCCGACTATTTTGGGAGAAACCAAGTAGTTTATAAATTAAAGACTTAGTAAAATAATCCTAACAAATAGTCTTTAATTGTCCTAAATTCACTTGGTCAACACTCACACCCTACAGTCGACAGTAGGCATCCTGTCATAATAAGTCTATTTTTTTTTTTTTTTGGAAGGGGACAGAATCTAGCTCTGTCACCCAGGCTGGAGTGCAGTAGCGCAATCTTAGCTCACCTCTGCCTCCTGGGTTCAAGCAATTCTCCTTCCTTAGCCTCCCGAGTAGCTGGGATTAAGGATATATTAAAGAACAGAGCACAGCAAGATAATTAAAAAGCTTGGTTTTTAATTCATGCTTTCTGACTTCTGGACACACTTTCTCAGTTGCTATATATAAGAGGTAACAAAATTTATCTCATGTATACATTTTCCTTTCTTAAATAACGTTATCTTTATGCAATTTTTATTCGTATGGGCATGCTGTTACATTGCATTGATTTGTACATCCAACTGAGTATCTCAGATGTCCAAAATATTTTAGACACTTGAAAATTTTCCTGATTTTTTATTATGCCTCTGTATAATCAGTCGACTCCACATCAGTCAGTGTGTTTATTATTATACATTGAACTTGGTTCATTGCTTTAACCAAGTGATTTTCTGTTTCTAAATTGCTATTTTTTTCATCTTTGAATGTATTCTTTATTCTGCCTCCACTATCTTATAATCTAAGTGCTGCATTTTCCCCTAATACTTCCCCTATATCCTATAACTCATACCAATTTCACTCTCTTTTGTAACTGTAGGGATCATCTGCCCCGGAGACTGTAATTTACTGCATTATACTTTCTATACTCTAAACTTTTTTTCTGTCCACAACCATTTTCATGCCTCAACATGCATACTGCTATGCTAGAGATTGGAAATGTAAGAATGAACACAAGTTACATTTCTTTCTCTTGATTTACTCACAGATAGATATCCATATGATTTTTTTTTACTATAACTGAAATATATGATATCTAAATTCAACTGAGCTTTAAGATTTACAAATTATCTGATTAAATTTTAATGTATTTGTAACCCCTTTACCAAATCCACTCTTCAAAAATGATAAGACTGTATCTTACAACTAAACTAAATAAAAGTTCAGTATTCTGATGTTCTCATACCCTATAAAAATGTATTATAAAAACACAGGTTAACCCAAATTGGAGATGGTGATTTGTTTTATAAATAAAATATGGGTGTGTAAATGACAAACTTTAATTATGATTTACCATTTGCCAAAATTTTCTCTTTGATATATCACCTTTTCTTTTATAAGTGGAAGCTTATCCTTCACATTGCAAGATTTTTAAAGATAATGAGCAAACATCTTCTATTTTGGTATAACTTTTTGTAGGCCTAATATACGGCAATGTTAGGCAAGAAGCAGACAATAAAATTGTGTAATGAATATAATTATTTCAGGTGCATGTCAAACAACTGACATCATTATTTTGTCTCTATATGTTCCTTAACTTTATATTCTGCCATTGCTAGATGTTTAAAATAATGCTTACCACAGTGGGTGTAGTAGTTTTCTATTGCTGCATGACAAATGACAACAGACCTAATGGCTGAAAACAACACCCTTATTATTTAATCCTGTGCAGTTGAGGAGCCTGGGCACTATTTATTTTTTTATTTATTTTTATTTTTTGAGACGGAGTCTCGCTCTGCCGCCCAGGCTGGAGTGCAGTGGCCGAATCTCAGCTCACTGCAAGCTCCGCCTCCCGGGTTCACGCCATTCTCCTGCCTCAGCCTCCCAAGTAGCTGGGACTACAGGCGCCCGCCACCTCGCCCGGCTAGTTTTTTCTATTTTTTAGTAGAGACGGGGTTTCACCGTGTTAGCCAGGATGGTCTCGATCTCCTGACCTCGTGATCCACCCGTCTCGGCCTCCCAAAGTGCTGGGATTACAGGCTTGAGCCACCGCGCCCGGCCGCCTGGGCACTATTTAGCTGAGTCCTCTGCTAAGGGTCTCACAAGGTATGCAATCAAGGGTCGGCCAAGTAGTATGGTCACCTGGATGCTTAGCTGAGGAAGAATCTGCTTCTAAGTTCCCTCTAAATGTTGGCAGCATTTATTTTCTTATGGCTGTGGGTCTGAGAGTCCCATTTTCTCACTTACTGTTAGTTGAGGGTTGGTCTCAACCCCTAAAAGCCCCCTGCGATTCTTTGACACGTGGTTTTCTTACAGCGTGGCAGCTTACTTGTTCATGGCCAGAAGGATAATCTGTCTCCCCAGTCTCCTAAAGTGGCATCATTTATAACATATTGTGTTCATGAAAATAAATCTCAACACCTCTGGAATATAGTATAACCTAATAAAGGGAGTGACATCCCATTAATGTTGTCATTTTTGGTTGATCCTCCTAGTCACAAGTTCTTCCTACTCCGGGACAGAGGGGTATTCATATGTATATCCACCAAATTGGTGTCTTGGTGTCAGAATGGAAAGACTAGGAAACCTTTGCCTATGAAGTTGGTTACTCTTAGTGAACATTTTTGTCCAACTGACTTAATTTTCCAAACATATATATCAAAGTGGACATGAATCTATTTAACCATCAGAAAAAAGGACTACTAATCAGTAAGGATTTTTCAGAGCCAAAGTCTAGTCTCCCCCGATATTGACCTTTCACATTGAAGACTTTAAATTGACAAATTTTAATAAAATCAGCCAAATAGTTATAGTCTTTTTTAAGAAATAGATTTTAACCCTGTCACTTACACATTCTACTTGTGTACATCTTAATTAGCTAGGAGATGAGCAGCCCCAAAAATATGGGTATTTAAGGCTTTAAGAGAATACAAAATGTTAGTGTGTCTGACTGCGACACACATTTTTTTTTTTTTTTTTTTTTTTGTGAGAGATTGCCTGCTCACCAAATAAATTCCTTACTATCTATCTATCATGGTCTTCAATTTTCCAACAAAATAGCTTGATTCATCACTGTTATGCCAATGACACTCTGCTCTATCTATCATTGCCTACTGACTCCACTGGGGATACTTTAATATTTCAGACTTCTGTGGACAATATGGTTTGATATTACAAAATTTCTTGCTCCTAGAAAACGTAAGCAAGACAGAGTATACATTGACATTGACTTTTCATATAGGAATGTCAGCCACTTAAAATAGAAATAGATCTCAGAACATTCATCTTCAACTTGATTATATTCATGATGAAAATTTGACGTAATGAGGAAACATGATATGGCTCTGACTGCCAAACTAATTACTCAAAATATTTAAGCCCAAGTTTCTAGCTTTAAAGCAATGTCTGTATCCTGTGTTAAAGATTAGAGAGATACCATGCAAGCCAGGCCACAAAAGACAGATTACAGCCTTAATGTTGTGATGGCAAAATTGCCTTGTTACGTGATGCTCAGAGTCATTTTTGGTCACTCTGCCATTTCCAGTTCCTTCCAGTTCTCTTTGTCCCTTTTGCTCTTCTTCCTCCTGGTTCTTCTAATTATTTATTGTATACATGTGTTTAAATCATTGTGTCAGTTGTTTCGGATAGAGTTTTACTCAAAGCGGGGACCAATTCATTTTCTCTAATTGTCTCAGGACCTAATTTCAATCCACATTTAGCTTTTTCTCACTATTCATCCTCATACTCCACGAAGTACTATTGTCTGGTGCTATGTTCTCCAATTTCTAGTTGTCTGGTTACGAAAATCAGCCTTCTGAGACTCTGGGCACAGAATTCAAAAGCGCTCGCTATCCTGATATTTGACTCTTAGAGATGCCAACTATGATGCAGTAGAGCTCTGGTAAAGAATGAAATGAGGACAATTAGGAATTAAACTACACATGTTTTCATTTATTTATTTGGGAATGGATCTCAATGGTTTCAAAGAGGGTGTGAAAATAATCTACAGAAGGGAGTTACAACAGGGAAAATCCAGAAAATATCCTGGCTTCGTGTCTTGAAATATATATTCTAGTGAGGGAGATAGATAATAAATAAAATTAAGTAGATATATAATGTGACGTTAAGTAAAATAACATTATAAAGAAAAATAAAACAGGAAAGGGCATAAGAGTAGTGTATATTTCCCTGAGTTTTGTGAGTTGCTCTATTAAATTAATTGAACCCCAAGGGGAAGTGGGGATAGCTTTGGGGACTGAGCCCAGAACCTGTAGGATCTGATGCTATCTCCAAGTAGATAGGGTCAGAATTGAATTGGAGGACACTCAGTTGTTTGCTGAAGAAATGTTTTCTTGCTTAGTGGTGGGGAGAAACTCCTCCCCGAACATTTGGTTACGGAAGTCTTCTTCTTTGTTGATGATGCTGTGGTGTAAGAACAGATGAAAAATGGTTGGAGTGTCTTTCAGACGTGAACAAGGAGTACACATGTGTCATGTGAACATTTGTGTCATCATACATTTCATGAATACAATAATTTATGAACTAACATTCCACTACTTAATGTCCTTGTTTGAATACCCGTGCCCTCTGGATGAACTCTGAATTTATTACGATGGCTTAGTCCTCTCTTTCTTTCTTTACATGCTTTACATGTTTCATTGAAACATGTATCTTATGCATCCTGAGTATACTTTACACTTTCTTAAAATCAAACTTTGCATATTCTGTTCATTTTTGGCAGAAATTGCTCAAAGTTTTCACCTGGCTAATTTCTTGTCATCATTTTTACATCATCTCCTCAGTTGAATATTCTCTGACCCCCAAATACTACTCATGTATTGTGTTTGAACACTTAACACTGAACACTGACATAGCATCTGTCACTTTCTGTGATTATTGGCATCTTACCTCTCTCTGTTTCTGGCTGAAATGTTTTGTAAATAAGAAGAGATGCTATGTCTTGCCCACTGCTCTTTGCACAAATCCTGGCACATAGATGATGCTTGATTTATTTTTGCTAAATGTATCAATGAATAAAATGGGAGGAAGAGAGAAAAGGAGGAAAGGGGGGATTAAATGATGAAAGGGCAGAAGGACTAGATTAGAAACCAATTATATTTGCTCCTTTCCCCGAAAGTTTTTATTTTCATTTGTTTGTTTTTTGATAAGGTTCTAAAATTGATGTAGTGAGAGGAAAGAAAAAAAAATAACTAAAATAATGCAAAAGGGAGTTTGAAGACTCTGGGGAACATAAGCGTAGCCCTCTTTAATGGTAAGGTTGCTTCTTAATTCTGGCTTATTTTTGCCGTGTGAGAATGCTGACCACCAAATGTGGCTAGATACTCTGATTTTTATAAGATAATCTTAAATGTGTATTTTGAAATAACAGCTAGTAATTTTAATACCATCATCGCTATCATTATTATTGATTGGTAAATGTCGTATGTACGAACACTGTACAATCTCTCTGCTTCCAGTTTCCAATTTCTGCTCTTTGCTGATTTTCTAGGACAGTCCGTTCTAGACGTTTCATTTTCAGACTGGTGGTTCTATCTTCAAGCTTTCTTAAAGCACTTTTTAAACTTCTGAGGTTTTATTTGGAGCCCTCTCATATGTCATTTAAAAAGTCAATAGTAGTTAATATTCTTAATGTGATAGAAATTGTGTTCTTAATCTGGCCTGATGTTTTAAATACTGTGATCATATAACTTACGATGTATTTGGAGATTTTTCTAGTTCTTATCCTTCCCAATATAATGTGGATGCAATAATATATGTTCTCTTTTCTCCTCACAATTCATTGTGTATTTAGTTATTATTTAAATATGTCATCAGAAAAAAATTGAGTTCACATTTTTCTTGGACCTGACTTCACATTTTTATTATTTGTGTTTCTATCCTTTTATGCACTCAGTTTTGAATTATAAAGCTGAAAGATTATATGCATCTACAAATATAATGGTCAGACTTCTTTAAGCATGACCTTGAACAATATATAAATACAGTACTCAAAACAGAACCTATTTTATTTGTACTCATTGTGTTATAAATGGCTACCACTATTGTTAGAATTAAACATGAAACTTGTTTGTAATAATAGACTATCTTTTTAAAAAGTATCCATTTGGCTTATTCTAACTGTGGTATAATTATTCTGAGGCATTTAGTGAAGTTTTTGCAGTTCTTGTTAGGCTAACAAAAGAAATTCTACTATAAAGAAATATAAGTCCATAACTTTGAAATCTTACATCAGCTTGAAAACTAGAGATAAAGGAATACTTCCAGGGTAGGATCATAATATAAAAGGAATTTTAGAAAAGAGACATTTTCAGACTCAGATAACAAATAAAATATATTTTAAAAGCATAACTACTTCTAAAATATTGTCTGTAATATTTGATATTTTCCTTGAATTGCCTAGTTGCCTATGCTAATTTACTCTGAGACTTGCTTCTCAGTTATCTGGTATATAATATTATATTTTTCTTTCTCTCTGTATATATTCTTAGTCCATAAAGATTTATTCATAGGGAGGTTAAATGCAAAGGTGCACATATTGAGAAGCAGCTCTTTGCTATGACGATATCTTACCCATTAGTTTTAATAACCCCTGTTAAAGGTATGTTTGCAATTGAGTCTCACTGTGCTGTTATCTACAGTAATCTAAGAAAAATGACATGGATGAGCTAAAATCATTGATTTCATTTCCTGTTATAGAAGTTAGATGATTAGCTGCTGTTTCTTGGTGGAAAGTCAAGAGGTAATATTTTGCAGCATACTTTTGATCTTTTCTAAAACAATTTTGCAATAACTTCACCAAAATTTTTATTGATCTCCTAATATTTTTAAGTTGCTGACCTAAGCTAATATGGAAAAGGCAAATGAGAATCAAGAAACTTAATGGAGGCATGATCCAGATATTCAAATAAATGGCTCGAATCTTTTGAAATGATCTACCAATTGTGCTAGAATGGTAATTACTATGGTTATCTTCAGATAAATATTCAAGATTAAAAAAAAACCCACAAAAACTGGGTTAACAAATTTGCCTTTTCTAATATTATTCACTATGTTAATTATTTATGTATTTGCTTATTATTATGATTGAGAAAAAATAGTACCCTAAAGAGGAGAGTGCTCCCTTAGAAGAGAAGTAAGAAAAGGGGATGCCCTACATGAACATTTAAAAATTAATTATATTTAGGATGATGTGATTCTACATCAGAAATGTAGCTCCAATCTAGCCAACTCAACAGCAGACCATCAACTGCAATCTTATGATTTCTACTCTCAAGGTAGCAGTTAATTTTTGCATTATAATAAAACATCAACACAACTTAACAGTTTAAAACAAGAACAAATGCATTAGTTTTCTATGTAACAAATTGCTACAAATTTAGTGCTTAAAACAACGTAATAGTATTATCTCACAATGTCCATGTGTCAAGAATCCAGCATTTTCTATCTCAGTTCAGGATCTCCTAAGATTGAATCAAGGCATTGACTGGTTGTGTACTTATCTCTAGGCTTGACTTAGGAAAGATCTATTTCCCAGATCCCTCAGGTTGTTGGCAGAATTCACTTTCTGTGGTTGCAGAACTGAGGTCTCCTTCGTCTTGTTAACTATTGGCTAGTTAGTTCTCTCAGCAATTAGAGATTGCTCTCCAGTTTTTGCCATCTGGGCTCCACTGAGTCATGGAGAACAGCGCCCCTGTGTCGAAAACCGTCTTATGCTTCTGATCTTTTTAATATCTCTTTCTGAGAGTAGCTAGAGAAAACTTTTAGAAGGTTCATGTAATTAGGTCAGGCTTACCCAGATAATCTATATTAAGGCCAACGATGCCATATACTATAACTTAATCATGAAAACACACCAAATTTACAGTGTGCTTATGCACATGGTGTATATATATATATCTGGCAGGTGAGAAATCCTACCTACCACAAATATTGATGAATCTAACAAATCTGCTAGACTGGGTTCAGCTATGTGGTACTTCTGATATGAAATCTTAATGTGGTAAATTTTACAGCTGCGATCAACTAGACATCAGGCTGCTTTATGAGAGCCTTGTATGAAACAGTCATAAGGAAAGGCCAACTGGGGCCTCACTTCACCTTTTTTTCTCATTTTCTAGCAGGAGAGTATAGCACTTGTTAAAGTCGCAGTCCCAGAATTCCAAGAGAGAGCATAATGGTGCAGTCTCTGGAGGCTTAGGTTCTAAACTCATACATTGCCCCTTCTGCCACACTGTCGCCAAAGCTAGTCACACATCCTGCCCAGATTAAAAAGTGGGGGGGGGAAGTGTCAGTCTCCACATCTTCAAGAGAAAGGAAGAGTGTTTTGATTTTTGCTATTTACTACACATGGCTTTTTCTAGATACAGACAGAGAAGAAAAACTGTTATTGAATATGCATTGACAAATATATACTTCATTAACATTTGTTTTCTTATTTTAAGAATTTAGACTACAATTGTATGGTGAAAAGCTTTTGACTGGAAAATGAAAAAGTAAGTATAATTTAGAAGACTTGGATAAACAAAGCAATACAAAAAAGACGTCATTTTTCCAATTCTCTGCAAGACATCATTTTTACAAGTCTCTGCATATAAGTTGAATATATAAAAACTGGAAGAAAGAAGAGAAAACATTTCAGCTGGAACTTTTTTTCTTGTTAAACTTTACCTTGACCAAAATCTTAGAATACTAAAAAGCGAAATAAAGATCTTTGACTTACCTTTCACATTCTATTTTTGGGGAGCTATTCATTTAAAACTAAAAGTCACTAAACATCCTTCCTCTGTAACCACTGTTTTGACCTTTATAGATATTTCTATTTCTGTGATCATAAAGATTTTAAGGAAATTTGCAAAACCTAAATAGCTTTTGCATATCTATTCAGGATTTCTTATGTGCTACCAGCCTTCTCTTGCTTTGCACAAACTCACAGGAAGACAACTGATAAATGAACCGAAAGAGACACATCTATGTATTCTTAAGACTCTTACAGTCTCTCTTAGACAATGATATTCAATAAAAAATATGATCTCAAGAAGAAAAATGTAAACATCTATATAATCAATATTGGCATAAAATAGATATTTTAGTGATTTCAAATAAAATACTAGCTGATTCCAGTAATGGATTCCAGTAATGGCAGATTTTCTTGTAAGAGAGGCCAGATGAGTGGTTTCTAGTCTTTGCATAGTCAAGTCTTATTAAAAATGAAGTTTAGGGAGATACCTTTTCAAATTCAAGGGATATGATGGATCTAATATTTAAATCTGCCTTCCCTTCTTTGAGACCGCTCAAATAGGTCATCTGCATTCACACTGCTCTCTCAGTTTCATTTCACTAACTGCACTGCCATAGCTCTAGGAAAAGGTCAAAAGGGCATCTGCTTTGTTCAAATACACAGATGGTCAGAAAGTTTACCAACATCTTAGATTTTTAAAATAAGTGCCTATTCCTGCATGCACGTTAAGATTTATAATATTTAAAATGCCAGTCTTTTTTTTTCCTGAACAAGATTTGGCAAAAAGGGAAAGCAAGAGGTCTTAGAATTATGGATATCAAATGGGTAAATTTCCTGACAATCTTTTTATACTCCTATCTTATGAACTGGGTATAGTTATGCCTTATATCTACTAAAGATGTCCTGCATAATGTACTGTCCATTAGTAGGTGGTAAGGTCTGAGAATCTAGAGATGTGACTGCAAACTTTGATTTTATTTGCTGAAATAAAAAATAATTTGGGGGAATCTAACAAGTACCTGGCAGACATTGAAAATAGAACAATGGCCAAAATAATATTTTTTTTCTTCTAAGTTGTTACCATTTTATTTAGAGAAGAGGGCTGATAGATAATTGCTATGATATGATATATGATATGATATGATATGATATATGATATGATATGATAAACAGATCATCTCATGAAAGGGGAAGAGGTTTTACACATTGTCAGAGCCCCGTCCCCATACCTGTACTCTTTGTCTCTATGTGTAGGGATGTAAACACTTCTTAGCAAAGTAACATGTGACTGAGGTCTTTTTCTGGGGCCTCAGTGCACTGCAGCTATAGGTAGGAAAGATAAAAGATGAGGCTGTAGTAACCCAGGAGCAATTCTTTTTTCATTATGTAATGCAGGGTGGCTATTGTAGCCCCCTTTTGCCTCAGGTGGGACAACACTGATTTGTTTCATGAAATCTACTGAGTTTTACAGCTATCCCATAGCATTAACCTACTCAGTAACACACTTTGTATTAACTGCCGTAAACTCCCTCCCCATTGTGTTCCTGGGGTCATCTCCTGAAAAAAACAACTTACACCCAAATATTTTTCTCAGGATCTATTAGGGTGATTCAGAGAAATAGAACCAATAGGATATTTGTAGATACAAGAAGAGAGACTTATTATGAAAGCCTGGTTCACATGATTATGGAAGCTAAGACTGAAAATTGACAAACTAGAGGTCCCAGGAAGGTGATGATATAGTTCCAGTCCAAATTCAAAGGCTTGAGAAGCCAGGAGACCAATGGTATTGAGAAGCCGGGAGACCCTGTCTGAATGTGAAGGCCCAAGAATCAGGAATTATGATGTCTTAGGGGAGGAGAAGGCAAACATCTCAGCTCAAGCAGAGATCAAATTTGCCCTTCATTCATCTTTTTGTTGTATTCAGACCCTTAACTAATTGGATTTTGTACATCTGCATTGGTTAGGATGTGCTTCTTTATTTAGTCTATCAATACAAACATTAACCTCTTCCAGAAACACTCTCACAGATATGCCCCAAAATAACGTTTAACCAGATATCTGGGGATCCTTCAGCCCAGTCAAGTTCACACATAAAATGAACTATCACTCATGGCCTGCTTTTGGAGAAATCTAAACTAAATCGGGGATTAAGGGCAAAGAGCATAAACTCTTATGTAAAGTAGCCAAGAAAGACCCACAAGGTGGCAGTCATTTAAACACCTGACACCAGGTTAGACACCACTTTAGACTCCTGAATTAAAAGAAGAATCATGTGGACACTGAACACAAGAAACATTCAGGCTGGGGCAAGAGCAAATGCAAAATTCCTGGTAAGCTGATGAAACAACAAAGCTGTGGTTTGAGCTGGTGAGCAAGAAGAGAATGGGTAGGAAAAGATGTATTAGGGATTTCAGGGCAGGCATATTAGGCTTTTGGAAAACTTTGGATTTTTCTCTGAAGGAAATGTCAAGTCATTGGATGGTTTTGAGCAAAGAAGGAGCATATAGAGCATATAGAGTGATATATGCTCTTTATATATGCAATATAATGCTTATATTATAAGCGTATATCTTATATATCATAGACATATCATAATATACATATTGTAAGCATACATCTTATCATATGTCATAGAAATATATATAACAAATACAAGCTATATAAACATATATACAAGCTCTATTGTATATATCATAGAGGCATATAGATAAATGCTTAATAAGGAAATAGAATGTGGAGGACAAAGTTGAAATAGGAAGTTCTGATTAGAAGTGAAAGGCAATGCTGACAAGAATGATGACCTGATAGGGGTGAAAGGTTTTGTTTGGCTTGTCCCAGGAGCACATGCATGGTGAGAAGGAACCAGGCTCTGAGGTATTTCAAGGGACAGTCAACAGGGTATCGTGATGGATTAAACATTGCGTATGAGAGAAAGTGAAAGGTTAAGAAGATTTCTAGGTGTTTTGGTTTGAACAACTGGAAGAATGGAGGTTTTTTCTATTAAAATTAGGAAAACTATAGCAAGAGCAGTTTGGCAAGAAGGATAAAGTATGGTTTTAGAGATCCTCATTTGTAACATGTATGAGACTTCCAAGGCTTTGCCACTTCTTCACTGCACAGTCACAGGACATCTATGTCATTGGGGAAAATCTGCCCTAAGTCATGTCACATGTTAGAAAAGCTCGAGCAAGATTCTCTAATCCAACAGCAGCTCTGAGATTACTGTAACTAGATTGGTGAGCACATCAATATATTCTTTGAGGTGGGGAGGAAAACATGGGTGGCAATGGGACATATCTTCAAATTGTATTTACCTATAAGGACGTTTTTACTTACATTTTGTGTCAAAATCAATGCACATTGTAAATTATACTGAAGATACTTTTTTCATACTTTTAATCATCTTTCACCTCTACTTCTCTACTGGAACCAGGAAATGCCAATGAATTATACATCAATTTAAGAAATACTTATTAAAATCTATGAGATGCTGGTAATACGTGGTAAGTGAGAAAAGCAGACTTCCTGTGAGACAACACATTATCATGGGAGAAGCAGACATTAAACAAATAACAAAAATCAATATATAATTCTACAGGAAAGAGCATGAAATATGATGAAAGATGGTAGCAGAATGAAATTTAGATTCATTGCAAGGGTGTAAGAGCAACATTTAAGGAAGAAACATTTAACCTGAGACCTAAAGAGAACATAAGAAAGAATCAGCTAGACAAAGTGTAAATGTGTTGCTTCAGTATTGGGTGCACAACTGGGATTAGGGAAAGTTCAGAGATAGATACAGTATGAAAATTCATTTAAAAGGGATTGAAACAGCTGAAGTGGTATATAAGTGTATATTATTATAAGTGTGTCATTATTAATGATTACACTGATGGTGTCTAAATGTCAGGAAAATTTATGTCTGGATGAAAACATAGGTAGTACAGAATCTCTGAATGCAACCACATAATTATAACAACAAGTAGTTCAATTTCGTATTTCAGAATACACTGCATCACTGCGAGGAGCCAGAGCAAACAGCACAGGAGCCAAGACCTAGAAGGAGCAGGTAAATTGTGAAAATACTGATGCTGGTGTCTGTGGAAGGCCATTCCACTGACCAAAGTCACTATTAAGATATGCTAGTGATAGGTAACAGATTGACATCCACACAAGCTGAGTGTGGTTGCAGGGACTCTGGTAACAGAGATCCATAAAGCCATCAGGTGGCCACTGGAATTGTTTATGAGTTGTGACAGTAGCAAGGTTTCACTTCCCATTATTTTCTACTCTTTTGTTTTTATATACTTAAGTTCTGGGGTACGAGTGCAGAATGTGCAGGTTTGTTACATAGGTATACACATGCCATGGTGGTTTGCTGCACCCATTAACCTGTCACCTACATTAGGTATTTTTCTTAATGTTATCCATCCCCTAGCCCCACTCACCAGAACAGTCCCCAGTGTGTGATGTTCCCCACCCTGTGTCCATGTGTTTTCATTGTTCAGCTCCCACTTGTGAGTGAGAGCATGTGGTGTTTGGTTTTCTGTTCTTGTGATAATTTGCTGAGAATGATGGTTTCCAGCTTCATCCATGTCCCTGCAAAGAGCATGAACTCATCCATTTTTATGACTGCATAGTGTTCCATGTGTATATGTGACACATTTTCTTTATCCAGTCTATCATTGATGGACATTTGGGTTGGTTTCAAGTCTTTGCTATTGTGAACAGTGCCACAATAAACATACATGTGCATGTGTCTTTATAGTAGAATGACTTATAATCCTTTGGGTATATACCTTGTAATGGAATTGCTGAGTCAAATGGTATTTCTAGTTCTAGATCCTTGAGGAATCGCCACACTGTCTTCCACAGTGGTTGAACTTATTTACACTCCCACCAAGAGTGTAAAAGCATTCCTATTTCTCCACATCCTCTCTAGCATCTGTTGTTTCATGACTTTTTAATGGTCGCCATTCTAACTGGCATGAGATGGGTATCTCATTGTGGTTTTGGTTTGCATTTCTCTAATGACCAGTGATGATGAGCATTTTTTCATATTTTCTACTCTTGAATATGACTTACAAAATCCTTTAGAGATTGGTCTTGACTAACTTCTTCAATTTTATTTCCTTCCACTCTTTTATCTCTAATGTAGCATTTTTGCCACACCAAATTCCTTTTTATTTCCAAATGTATCTTACTTTTTCTCAAACCTAGGACATTACGTATGTGATGTCTCTCTTCTCTCTGTCAATGCTCTCTGTTTATCCCCTTCTTTGACATACCAAACTTGTACCAAACCTCCATGTGTCAACTTAGATATTTCCTTCAGGAAATATCACCCTTCAAAATCTTAACTCTCGATTTGAGGGACCTGTTCTGTGTGCTCACAGGAGTCTTCAAAGCACTTCTGTATTGTAATTAACAGTGATCAGGAATTGTGATTATAGATAAATACAGTTATTATAGAAAAATATAATTCCAGGTTCAATATTCTCTTCGCTTGAATCTGGGCTAATCAGAGGGTCTCACTTTTAGCCAAGAGAATGTTCCAGATGTGATGCTCCATGACCCCTGGCACTGTAGCGAAAAGGTGATGCAGGCTCCACCCTGCACACTGTTGGAGGCAGAATTCTTTACTGGTACCCCAAGTTTCCTTGCCCTCATCCTGAGGACTACACACCTGTGGTTATGTTTTGTTACATGCAAAAGGAAGCTTTTAAAACATAATTAAAGGTATCTGTATTAGGCTTCATATTGATCAACAGACTATCTGGCTGGACCTGACCTAATCACATGAAACCTTTAACATCATAGAAATTTCTTTTGTCTAGAAGCAGAATAAGAATTTACAGAGACGTGAAGCATAGTGGGGATTTGAGGTGAGAGATCCTGATGCTAATTGCAGTGTTTGAGGAATTGTCCGAGTGTCTGGGAGAAATTCTGGGGCACAGGGCTTCTGCTGGCCCGCAGGAGATGACAGCAGCCCTCCACTGACAATCAGAAAATGGGGTCCTCAGTTTCACAACCGCAAGGGACTCAATTCTGCCAACAAAATGAGCTAGGAAGCCAGTTCTTCCTTAGAGTTTCAAATGACAACACAGCTGGCCAAAAAGTTGAATGTGAAACTCTGAGTAGAGAATCCAGCCAAGACCGAACCCAGACTTTGGACAAACAGACTGGCGAGATATTAAGTGACCACTTTTCTGAGTCATGTCACACTCAATTTGTCATAATTTGTTACACAGCATAGAAAACTAATACTTCCTGAGTCACAATATTAAACATCTGAGTACCCCAAGATCATTATGCTATATGAAAGCTGGGAACACTTGCAAAGGCCACACATAGTTGTTCTAGATGACAGGCTCAGCGGAGGTCCCAGGTGACAGCCAGCATCAGTAGTGAGACATGTGAGTGAAGACATCACCTAATGATTCCAGCTCCCAGACACAGATATTGAGCCATCATATCTTACCAGCAGAAGACCGAGATATTTTGGAGCAAAATCAAGCCATGTCTGCTGTTTTCTGTATTGATTCCAGGCCCACAGAATCAATGAGCCAAAATAAACGGCTCAGTTATAGGATAATTTGTTATAAAGCATTTGAAGCTAAATTCTGTCTATAACTGGGTATTGAGTAACTTATAGAACTTCATGTAGAATATAGAAATAAAATGATTAAATTCAAACATCCAGGAGTCTACATATGGGAAAGACATGTAACTGTACCATAAGACTGTTCTAGATAGAAACCTCACAGTTATATACTTACAGCTCTGCATTTATGAGGCTTGTGACCAAAGATGAACCATACCACTACAACTACTTCAAAAGATGCAAAAGCTCCTTCCCCTCTACCCTACTCCCCGAAAGAGCTGGTGTCCTGTGTTTCCTAATACATGCTCCTCATACATACTTCCAAGACCACTAGGCAGAAACATTGACCATATATGGACAATTTGAAGCCGGGACATCTATAAATTATGTATTGTTTCAGCTTCCTATCTCTATATTGTGGGAAAAGGAAGTAGACATTGAGAGTGAATGTAAATGAGCCACAATATCTATAATATCTGCCACAATATTATCCATTTGTTCCCAGCTACTCAGGAGGCTGAGGCTGGAAGATTGTTTGAGCCTAGGAGTTAAAAGCTGCAGTGAGCTGTGATGTTCCAGCACTCTTGGTGACAGAGCAAAATCCTGTCTCTAAAATAATAATATTATCCATATATTTATTCTTTCCTTGGAACTTAAGTACCTAAAAGGCAGAAGAGATTTTGTTCATCATTATATCCAGATATGTTGTAGAGTTACTGACACAGAGTTGGTGCTTAAGAAATAAATATGAATAAATGAAGGGATATTTCTACTTCTTTAGAAATAGTTTTCTGTCTGGTTTGGCAAATCTCACTCGAACTACTTTAAGCATGCCTTACTAACAGAAACTATTTCTAAACATGTGTAATTCACCTTTGTGTTATCTTTGCTCCCCCTAATTTTACACAGAAGGCATTTTGTCATTCATATCTTAGTTTAACATAATGTCCACAGAAAAATCTTACCAGACTACCTCCTCCTATTTGATGTTTAATATCATGTCCTGTTCCCTTGTCTTAATTCTCTATATGGTACAGAGTCATAGATACTTTTGGATTTATTGATTGATTTCAGGTTATTTACGTACTGATATAAACAGCATGAGAGCAACTACCTTGTTTATGGCTAACGCTGTGTCTGACATACAGAACGAACTCATCAAATATGTAAAGAATGGACCAAATCCACCCCTCCAAACTTCACTTTAACCATCTTCCATCAGCTCTGGCTTTTTGAGTCTGAGTGGCCTTTTCAGTAAACATGTTTGAATTGACCTTCTTGCCTTACTGCCCTATATTGTATGTTATTTATCTTCTAAAATAAAACTAGATTTGGATTGTATAAAATAATTGAATTATCTTGGAGACAATCCTAAAAACCACCTTCCCACTGCACATTCACCTGGCTGTGAACTCTCCTTGCCTTAGTCCATGGAGTTACACAAAGATGAAGAAAAGCGCTGGCAACAAGTGACCTGAGCCCAGGATGACAGCTGGCAATAGAGATAGGAGTGTCCTGGAAGAATATGGGAAAAAATATGTCTCATGGTTGAGGAAAAGTGAAGCTCTTAAAACTGAAAGAGAAGTCAGAAATAAAATAAAAGCTAAAGTGTTCTGAATATAAAGCCCAACGTACTGGTTAATTTCAGGCTGATCAAATGGAGGCTTAGATTTGGTGACTGGGCCCGTATTAGAAGGGGAGGGGGGCCTAAATCAGTGGAGTCTTAGATCTGCGGATGTCCAAATCCTCATATTCTCTTACACAGCCTCCCTTCCTTGAAGAGCAGTAGAGCACTGAGAGACGAAAGCTGTTTCTAAATGTGTTCAATTCACCTTTGTTTTATCTTTATTTCCCCTGATCTTCACATAGAAGGCATTTTGTCATTCATATCTCAGCTTAAACATAATATCCATGGAAAAATATTAAGGACCAATGGAGCACTGAGAGATAAGTTGGTCCTAGCTATAGGGAGGGGAAAAGAAAAGAAGAATTTAGACTCCAATGACCAGGCATGATCTTTATCTATATATAGTGCATATGTCTGTATATATACATACATACATATATATGTACATGTATGCATACATATATACATACATGTACATATATATGTATGTATGTATATATACACACATATATACATTTATATGTGTGTGTGTATATATAGGAAGTGGAGAGAATCTTCCAATAATTCTCTTAGATAATATTAGATAGTATTTTCCCCTTGAGAGTTGAAAGGGGAGAAAAGTGTTTTAAATATTTAGATTTCTAATATTTAGTAATCATTTCACAAATGATTTTAAAAGAAAGGATATTTAATGTCCATTTTAAAATTCAAAAGCTCATTTTAATATTTTTTTAGAAATACAAATTCCAGTTATTCACAAGTACACATAAACTTAATTTTCTTGACAATGGAATTAGCTCAATATATAATTATAAATACAAAATTATAAAATAAAATTGATTTTTTGTAACTGCTGTACAGCAACAATTAGTGAATTAAACTTGTTTGTTAAAACACACGTTTTTGAAACCAACATTATAGTTTAAGAGATTTATAATTTTATACATAAGAGCACCACACATATGATAATATAAATAAAAATGTGTTTAACTGTAACCTTATAACTTCTATGGTTGTTTAATATTATATATCCATAAAGATTGTTATTCAGTATAATGCAACACAATTTTTCTAAGCAACCTGGTATTGTGCTAGACTGAAGAACCTTTGCAATTGAATAACTATATTTGAAGATCACTTGTTAAATTGCTTCAAATTTTCAAATTAATTTTAAAAAAAACATTTAAACTATAGAGTGGGTAACAATATCTAATACCTATCTATAAGGCCAATAATGAGGATTACATAAATTAATATATGTAGAGAGATTTGAACATGCTTAGTGACTAGCATGAAATATGTACTGCTTATTATATCACCATTATTACTATTAATGTTTACATTAACGCTATTAGTAATAGCATAATAATGAAGAGCTTATAAGAGGAAGTAGATAGATTTGGATGACTAACCCTTATTAGATGCTCAGAACACTATCTAGCACAGTGCCAGAAGTTAAAGTTTAAATACCAGAATTTGAGTTTTATCTCAGAGTAAGAAGATTAAACAGAATTGGCAAACTACAGTGGTAAGCCATTATATAGGAGTAAGGACTTTTTATTCAGAAAATCAATAAATATAATCATTTATAATTTCTTCATTTGCAGAGTCAAAGCAAAATCCTATAGCTACTATTGTCTTCTTTAGTACATACTTATATGGCATCTCCAACTGTATATTATTGAATTGTTCATAGAATTTTTCACTATTTTTCTGTAGGTTACCATATTGAGTGAATGTTTGCTGAGTAGTTGAATAAGCTAATGTAATGATATACTCAGTGAGCATGATTAATTAGCCTTCTAATGGATAATATACATTGTGTGATTAAAATTTTTGATTTATATCAGTTCTCATAGTTTATTGATTATTTATTTAATATTAACATTTAAATTAGTAGTGTTTGATTTATATCAGCTCCACCTATGGTGATAGGGACGTAAACTAAGAGAAAATAGATCATTGCTTGGCATGGCGTAAGTCAACAAAATGACTTAAGAATCCTGGACAATTTTTTAAATTATCCTTTGCTCATTCTTTGTATCATGCTTACTTCCTATATGAATGTTTGAAAAAAGACTCTTGATCATATTACGTTTTTCTGTAAATAGTCCCAAACTTAGTATGATTTAGAAGCCTAATAAAATATAAACTGAAAGACTCATAGCCTAATACCAAGTAAAGTTGGTGTCCTGTTCATTAAAACTTTAGTAGCCATATTGCTTCTAGTCTTCCTGCCTGAAGGTAAAAATTTCAGCCTGTTAGAAAGCCAAGGAATAGACCTCATGTAATATGAACTTATTAAAGGTGGTCACATACATAAATTAAATGCAACTATGTAATACTCCTGTCTGTAGGTGTCTTGAGAAAGATATTATGTTAAGAGTTATAATTATATCCAATAATAAATATTATTTCTGTAGGTGGAATATCAGTGGTTAGTGGGTAATACGCCTTCAAATTTAACATAAAGTTAAACATAAAAAGCAATTTCTAACAACAGATTATAAAACACTCCTTAAATACCTTTCATTTTATGGGGGGGTGTGTGTACTCTTTTTGGTTGGGAAAACTAGACTCTAAGATACCTTCTTTCTGATAGTAATGGCAGCATATTATACACGTTGTCTCAGTAATAAGGAAAAAACTTTAAATGAGAATGTCAAGTTGGCCTCAGGCACATCCAGGAGCCTTTCCTGAGAGTCATCTATATTACAAAGTCTAATATATTGAGTAGACTTCTCCCAAAGTGGTTAGCAAACTAAATTCATGACCTGAAATTCAGACAAGGCCTTGCAAGAGACCTTATGCTATTTACTATGGCACCAACGATCCCGGGTCTCAGTTGAATGGTCCAGGAATGAGCTCACAGTGGGAAATAACTTTTACTGGGGATTTTTGAACTGGATTGAATACATAACGCTGACTCCCTTCCAGGGGCTAGACTGAGATTTTATTCCTGGGCATTAGTGCTCACATTTCTGCCATGTAGGGTAAGTCGGTGTGAAGAATCAGAGAATAAAGCTGGCACCAAGATTTTCCCAAGTGAGTAATGGGTAGAAGAGAAAACTGCCCGCATTTGAATCCTTGGTTTTGTTTTTTTCCTGCTAACCAGCCACAGTGCTGTTTTTGCTCTAGTTATATCGTGGATAAACCAGGATTCTTTCAATAAACTTCCCTTTTGTTGACAGTGTCAGGTTTACCTTCTGTTATTTTCAAACAATAGAGCCTTGCTACTCAGAGAATTGATCGCTTCTGTTTAATTAGTTCAAAAGTTATATGCTAGTCAATACTATTTAATAAATGTTAATTATGTGAAGGATTCTTACAAAGTAGGGAGAATATAGACTTGAAAAAAGAGAAATACAGCTATTTAATAGAATGTACATTCTAGACAGAAACAAAACATCAAATAATAATTAATTAATTTTCATAAGTACTCTGGAAAGGAAAAACATTGCATTATGAGAATGAACATGAACTACATATGGAAAGTTAGGGAGGTTTCCTTGATGTTGTAATGTTTAGGCAGAGCTTGGAAGTCTGATTTCACACCATATAGTCGTGAAAATTCTAGTTGTTTGTTTTTTTTTTTTTCTTTTTTTTTTTTTTTTAGACAATCGGTTTAATATATTTAGGAATACTGACTGTGAAGAGGTTGAGGAGAATCCCTGCTCTTCAATCTTACTGTGAAATTTGAAAAAAGTCACCTCTAACTTTAATGGATTCATTTTTCAAGATGGAAAGTAAGAAAAATCCAATCTTTCATCTGCTGATAAATTCTGATTATAATTTTCAGGGTGCTGTTTGATTCAATAAATATGTTTAGAGTAAAATAATATTTTTTTGAGATTATGAATCACTTTAGAGAAATTACAGTTTTTTCTTTTGCGTTATATCCCCAAAATGATGCACAGGGCTGGAAATTAACAACATGTTTGAGGATAGGTCATATTCAAGATCTTGGAGGATGGATGAGGGCATTAAATTAAATAAGAATATGAAAGACATGGGACAGTCACAGGAGAAAAAGATGCACTGCCCTACTTCAAAGTTTTTACTAAGAAACATTAGAGTTTATGCAGTGTCTAATAATTTCTTCTCCCATATACCATTATTTACAAAAATGAAGTAAAACCATTTAACTAGGGTTGTGCATAGTTGTCATCATTTGCATGTCAGGATCCTAAATCATCAATGACTGAGCCTGTACTGTAGTTTTCTTGTTCTACTGAAGTCTTGTTTAATTCCAACATTTTTTTCTGCCTCCTTCCCTTCGTTTCTTCTTTACTCCCACTTTCATTCCTTCTTTCAACAAGTACTTATTGAACACTACTATTTGCAAGAACAGGCCCTAGCGATATTGTGATAAACAAAACACAAAGTTCTAGTTATTAGGGAATTAATAATTTATGAACCAGTAGAGGAGGTAGATATTAATAAACTAGTCACAAACCAAAGCATTTGTGTATTTATATATTTAAAGCTCAGAGACACAGTGTTCAAAGTAAAATTTATTTACACTTCTATTTATTGCTCAACCCTCTTCCTCAGTGGTAGCAGAAAATATAGTCTTGCAAATTCAAGATAGTGAGCACTACTGATTCTGTCAATTTATTATTCTTTTTATCTTCTTATTTTACTTACCATACAATGATCTAAAATCCAGAGAAAATTCCATATAATTCTACCTCATTTGGAAAGATGTCTGCACCATGGTCAAGGGAAGTTATTCATGCTAGAGCCTGGAAAATATGCTACCTTTTCATTCTCCATTTCCAGGCTGAAATTACCGTATCTCTGTCCTCTTGTCTGAGTCATGGAATCCCTTCAAAATTGCTCATAAAATTCAGGCATCTTCTGTATCTCTCTTAGGAGAGGAATCTTGGGATATTCCTTTTCATTGACTTAGGGTACTATACATTTGGGAGGTCAAAGTAAAAATAAATTTACAGTACATTTTACTTCTTCACTTCCTAGACCTGCCTTGATGCCATTTCTCTTTAACTCTGTGTATTCCATATGAGTAATTCTATAATATAACGTGAAATTTCCCAGATTTGCAAATAGAAAAGAGGATTAAGATGCTTTTGCTTTTTGCTTTCTAAATTTCAAAGCTGTTTTCTCTTTTTAAAAATTTATTAATATTTTCTAATACCATGAATGCATGGATGTTAAAGTAAACTATATTTGTGGAATTAGGTGTGAAAGCAAAATTTGTTTTCTTATGAATATCTAGCATGCCAACTTTAACTTGTGCAAAATTTCATTGTAAAGTTTTAGAAATAATGTCAAATATATTTGTGATATTATACATAATAGATGAGTAATAAATGCTAATAATTATTATAATGATATAACATAATTGAGGCCTATAATATTTATAATATTGATATTATATAAATAATTGGTTAATATCAAGTGTATGTTTGATTATGCATATATTTTAAAGATGTTCATAAGGTTGTGGGTTTTTTTTATACTTTAAGTTGTGAGATACATGTGCAGAATGTGCAGGTTGGTTACATAGGTATACAAGTGCCATCGTGGTTTGCTGTACCCTTCAACCCATCATTTATATTACGTATTTCTCCTAACACTATCCCTAGCTTATCCCCCTCCCCCTGACAGGCCTCAGTGATGGGCATTTGGGTTGGTTCCAAGTCTCTGCTATTGTGAATAATGCCACAATAAAGTAAGTGTGCATGTGTCTTTATAGTAGAATGGTTATAATCCTTTGGGTATATACTTAATAATGGGATTCCTGGGTCGAATGATATTTCTAGTTCTAGATCCTTAAGGAGTTGCCACACTGTCCTCCACAATGGTTGAACTAATTTACACTCCCACCAACAGTGTAAAAGCCTTTCTATTTCTCCACATCCTCTCCAGCATGTGTTGTTTCCTGACATTTTAATAATTGCCATTCTAATTTTCATGAGATGGTATCTTATTGTGGTTTGATTTGCATTTCTCTAATGACCAGTGATGATGAGCTTTTTTTCATATTTGTTGGCCACGTAAATGTCTTCTTTTGAAAAATATCTATTCATATCCTTTGCCCACTTATTAATGGGGTTGTTTGTTTTTTTTCTTGTAAATTTGTTTAAGTTCCTTGTAGATTCTGGATATTAGCCCTTTGTCAGATGGATAGATTGCAAAAACTTTCTCCCATTCTGTAGGTAGCCTGTTTATTCTGATGATAGTATCTTTTGCTGTGCAGAAGCTCCTTAGTTTAATTAGATCCATTTGTCAATTTTGGCTTTTGTTGCAGTTGCTTTTGGTGTTTTAGTCATGAAGACTTTGCCCATGCCTATGTCCTGAATGGTATTGCCTGAGGTTTTCTTCTAGGGCTTTTATGATTTGAGGTCTTACATTTAAAACTTTAATCCATCTTGAGTTAATTTTTTGTATAAGGTTTAAGGAAGGGGTCCAACTTCAGTTTTCTGCATATGGCTACCCAGTTTTCCCAATATTATTTATTAAGTAAGGAATCCTTTCCTCATTGCTTGTTTTTGTCAGCTTTGTCAAACATCAGGTGGTTGTAGATATGTGGTATTATTTCTGAAGCCTCTGTTCTGTTCCACTGGTCTATATCTCTGTTTTGGTACCAGTACCATGCTATTTTGGTTACTGTAGTCTTGTAGTATAGTTTAAAGTCAGGTAGCATGATGCCTCCAGCTTTGTTCTTTTTGCTTCGGAATGCCTTGGCTCTCTGGGCTCTTTTTTGGTTCCACGTGTAACTTCAAGTAGTTTTTTTTCTAATTCTGTGAAGAAAGTCAATTGTACCTTGATGGGAATAGCATTGAACCTATAAACTACTTTGGGTAGTATGGCAATTTTCACGATATTAATTCTTTCTATCCATGAGCATAGAATGTTTTTCCATTTGTTTGTGTTCTCTCTTATTTCTTTGAGCAGTGGTTTCTAGTTCTCCTTGAAGAGGTCCTTCACATCCCATGTAAGTTGTATTCCTAGGTATTTTATTCTATTTGTAGCAATTGTGAATGGAAGTTCACTCATGTTTTGGCTTTCTGTTTGTCTATTATTGGTGTATAGAAATGTTTGTAGTTTTTGCACATTGATTTTGTATCCTGAAGCTGTTCTTTCTACATTACTGCAGTCTCCATCTCTCATTACACACTTTTTGGACTTGAGAGGAGCTAATATACATAGTACATACATTGGTATTCCACATAGATGACTCCTCGATTCTTCCATCTCCAACCCTCTCCTCCATACATTTGGAGGAGGAAACTTACATGGTTCCTCATTTTTTTTCCCCAATTCTATTTATTCTCTCATTTAATGATAACATTTTCACTCAGATATTTGGTGTTTATTATTTAAAAGCCAGGCTTTGAAATCACAAGCCTGTTTGTTGCTCAAAAATGTGTGCCACTTGCAATTCAAGTGTTATGTCAAGATCTGTTTTATACTAAGAATGTCAAGAAAGTAACATAGGCCAGGCGCAGTGGCTCACTCCTGTAATCCCAGCACTTTGGAAGGACAAGGCATGTGGATCACGAGGTCAGGAGATTGAAACCATCTTGGCCAACATGGTGAAACCCCATCTCTACTAAAATACAAAAAATTAGCTGGGCGTGGTAGTGTATGCCTGTAATCCCAGCTACTTGGGAGGCTGAGGCAGGGGAATTGCTTGAACCCGGGAGGCTGAGGTTGCAGTGAGCTGAGATCGTGCCACTGCACTCCAGCCTGGTGACAGAGCAAGACTTCGTCTCAGAAAAAAGAAGGCAAGTAATGTAAAACTACAAGTTAAAAAAAATGACATTCTTGACTTACACAAGTTTAACACTGAGGATACTACATATAGAAAGATACCTGCTGATAGAAATATGTAAGAAATTGTAAGGAAATAGACACAAAGTAACCCCCGGCAATGTTAAAATTTTTTCTCTTAGGACCATGAAAGACAGATGTAGTATACTAAACAATTGCATATGAAAGAGACAGTAACTGAGCTCCCTACTTCTCTGAAAAAGTGATATTTATGCTTAAACTTGAACAATGAGTGTGCATTATTTATGAAAAGCAAAGAAGTACAGATTGGGGAAGGTAGACTACTCAGAAAGTATTAGATCAAATATGGCCAAAGGGAAAGAAAGTTTGTGTTCAAGGAACTAAGAAACAGTGTAGGGATAGCACAGGAAGTGAGCAGGTAACTGTCACAGATGGGACCCCTGGGATGGCACAGGGCTTGGAACCATGTAAATTGCTAAAATACTTAGATTTAATTCTAAAGACAATGAAATTCATTCAGAATTTTTAACAGGTGGAAAGGACATGATTTAAACTTTGAAACTGTGTGATCACCACAACTCTGAGGCGTGCTCCTAGAATCACAGGAAGATGGGCTGACCTCTTCCTGTATAGATCCTTTTTAAGGGACGTGCTTTAATTTTGGGGTCTAACCTACTGTCTTTAATGTGTCTTCAAACCAATTATTTCTTATTAATACTATGTAGAGACAGAGTTTTACAGATGCGTGTAATGGCTGCAAAGGTCCCTATCAGCTGACCAGTTTAATACTTGGGATACTGTATTCCATTGCTCTGGTGTGATGGTAAAATCGTGCCTTTTCTTACATTCTGTATGTGTGTACACCTTTCTGAGGTTCTTAGCTTCACATAATGCATGTACTGCCTACCTGTGACTTTATCTCCTATATGTATGTTTTTTCACATAGAACACCCTCATTTAATTGTGCATGTTGTATGCATTTGTATGTTTTCTCAATTTATAGCTTAGAAGGGAAACATTCAGGATGATATAGTAGGAGTAAATGATGAAATACTGTTATGTCACCTTATCTTATGAGCAGTATAGAAAAAATGGCAAGTATGGATAATCATAAAAGAAGCAGAGAACTGACACTGTACTTCACGAAGAGGAAAATATAGTTTCTAAGGCCCAGGAATTGAGGCATATTTTATTTTCATGAGATGAGTTTCAGAGAAATCCCAGTATGTCGAGTTGAATTACTTTTTATGATCATAAAACATCTTAACATATTTAAAGGGATTACTGCCCATTGGCATTAATAAATTACAAACGAAAATGAAGTGTCCATTGAGAAGACATTTAGGATTTGGATGCTAAACTTTAACTTATGATATGGAAAAAGTCAAATGATACATTAATTAAATTAATATCTGGCCCTACCCTAGGAGGGAGGAGCAGAAGAGAAGTTAGAAATATTAGTATAAATGTTAGAGTTGAGGCTCAGCATAAAAATATATGATTTTTGTCAAATTAAAAAAAGAATTAGCCCAGTGGAGCTAACAGCATAACAAAATAGATGATCAAACTGTAACTTCAGGTTCTGAAGTTCTTTAGTTTTATTTCTGCAATATAATATAAACTTTAAATTAAACAATTAAATGAAGATATTTTGGATAATATTTCTATCTTCAAATATGATGTTTTAGATTCTGCATAATTTCAAAAGAATTAAATGGAAAGGTTCATTTTAATGTATTGGTAAATCATCTGTACGATCGAATACAATTTAGTCTTATTATCTATATAAACTTACTTGAAATATTTCCTTTTTAGGAAAAAACTAGTCCAACATATACATAACATTAAATATTATTTTTAGAAACCCCAAAATGTATCATTTGGTTGTGTGTTCCAATTTTTTTCTATAGTTTAGATAAAAATGTTAGCAATTATTTAAACTTTACTGTAAATCAAAAGTGTGAAATTAAATTTGTATAGTTGAAGTAAAATCTACATGTAATGCTGCTGGAAGACTGCCTAAGGATAAATATTAAACAATTTCAAAATCTTCTTAGAAATGACTCTTATACAAGAAATGAAGAGTCTTTCTTCCAAAAAATTGTTTAACTTTAGATCAAAGTGTGAAATGTTTTAGAGGCTAAAACTATTTTAAAAACTAATTTTTCAAAGCAAGATTATTACAAGATAAGCTTATATACATTAGTAAGTTAATTATAAACATAGTTCAAAGTAGTTTTGTTCATTGAAAGTGTTATCAATTTATTCTTTACATGAGTTCAAATGAAACCATATTTCTGTAACATAAAACACAAAGAAACATTCTGAATATTTGAATGTGGTGAATGTGTATATTTGCAACAAATTTTCTTTACTTTTCATTAGACTATCTCCATGAGAATTATTATGGTCCTTTTCAGTAATATTTGCATTATTGTTACTATAAAACTTTCTGCGATTTTATATATTTAGCTCATTTTTCTATTATTTTATTAATAGAGTACTTTGATTAACATAAGCTGGCTAAATAAAATAGTACTGTGGAATTTGCTCTCAAATAGATTTTACTCCAATAAATATTTTAATGATACTGATTGTCTCTTAGAACAGCATATGAGACATTAGAAAATAAATAAATAGATATAAATCCAATCTAAATGTAATAGTTCTGTTTCTCTAATCAATAATATTTCATAATATGGAATTTTTCTCATATGAGAAAGGTTATATTCAGGAAATTTTTAATAAGATGTTTTTGCTTCTTTTTGTGTATCAGTATGTGCTTAACATGTCATTAGTATTTCATAACATTTTTGTGTTTTATATTGCTTATATTCTCATACATAAACTTTTATTTCTGCAAATGAAAATGCTTGCAAAAGCTATTTAGTAAAAATGTAGTATGTTCTTACAGGCACCTGGGAATTTAAATGCCTTAAAATTATTCAAAACTAACTTTTAGAAAACTTACAAATACAAAATAATTGATTTCTCCTTAACCCTACACCTAGTATCCATATATACATGCTGTAAAGCACTGTTTGTTTAGTTTTCATATATTTGGATTTTAGTATATTTTATGTAAACATAAAAAGAACTTTTTACTTCTATATTTCAATAGTCTTCATCACCAATGTATTAGAGAGAAGTATTATGATAAACGTAGTCATTTTGTGCAAATATAAATGTAAAATAAGTAAAATATGAATGCTTTAATTGACAAGAATGGCATTTAGTAAGAAGGGAGGTGGTAAAGCAAATCATATTTTCTCTTCATACTATTTGTATACATATGAATAACTGTGTAATGGGAATGTATTAGTTGTTTATTGCAGCATAACAAATTATCCCAGAATTTAGGGGCTTAAAGCAGCATACAGTCATGATCTTAAACTTTTGTGAGTCAGTAATCTGGGCATAATTTAGCTGCGTCCTCTGATCGTGAGTCTCTCATAAGGCTGCAATGAGTGTTGGCCAACGCTCCAGTCATCATAAGCCTTTCCTTGGGGAAGATTTCGTTCCAAGCTGTCTCACAAGGTTGATGGCATGACTGGTTCCTCCTGAGCTTTTAAGCTGCAGGATTCAGTTGTTGACTGGTCTAAGTGTTGTCTGGAGGCTGTCCTAACTTCTCTCCATAAGTCACCTCATAACATGACAGCTGGTTTTATCAAATTGATCAAGTGAGAGAGAGCAAGAGTGCCAACAAGATGGAAGTGGCATCTGTCACCTCTGCCATATTTTGCTTATTAAAAGAAAGTTACTATGCCCAGCCCACACTCAAAAATAAAGAATTACACAAAGGTGTAAATACTAGGAAGCACGAATATTTAAAGGCCATTTTCAGAGTATCCCTACTATAACAGTTGTGTAAATATATGTCTACTGCAAAAATTTTTCCAAATTTCTATGAGTGAGAAATCTTGATCCCTATTAGCCAACTGGAAGATCCTCACAAGAGAAAACATTAGGAAACCACATTTTTTGGCCAATTAAATGTTGCATACCATTCTTCAAATAACATGTTCATGTGCATATTATGTAAGGAACTCATCAACACAATCTGTCAAAAATAAAGTTGCACTACAAGGTAGCTATTCACTAAAATGATCCTGTTCAATATTATAGAATGATGTAAATGAAGAAGTTCTGTCCAGTTAATTAAACACAGATTCCATTCCTCAGTTGCATTTGTCTTGAGTTGCAGAAGTTTTTCTGTTGCTTTCTTTTAATCTGGATTGTATACATAGTGCAGAAAAGAAGATAATAAAATGTATCACTGTTAATGTTTCACATCCAAAGAATATGCTACAATGAGAATCCACATTTCTTAGATGGAGAAGCTATCTGGCTTAAAAATCCAGTGTATTTAATAGTGTCTTGTACACTAATGGGTACAGCCAACTCAGATCAAAAATAGGAATGCCTATTCAGGGAACATTCTTTTAGACTTACCCAACTACTGTTAGATGAATTCCTAGAAAATGCAGGAAGATATAGAACATTATTCTTTTCATGCTGAGTGATTCATTAATGTTCAACTACCTTTGATGATAATGGAACTATCCATGCACATTATTGGAAAAATGTAGCCCTGGAGAGTTAAACAATCGTAACGCAGGGAATAATGTGTCCCAGGAGCGAATGTATGACCTACTCACTATATTAACTTTGTATTGTCTTTGCTTCTATGATTACTTAAGAAAACCTATAAAAAGGGTTATTAATATTTTAGAGAAGTGTTGGAAAGGCTACTACTCTGAATTTATAAAGAAAATTGAGCAAACGACAAAAGACTTTACATTAAAAAGATATTTCTACACTGGGATATTTACACAGTACATATTCTTTGATGTTAGCATATGATCACATTTGATTATGAACTATTTACAAGAGGAGTTTGTCTACACAGTTAAGTTGTATTGTTAAATTAATGGATCAATAAATTCTATTACTTTCTACTATGTTCCAAATACTATTTGGTCATGCATAGAAAACCATGACAATTGCTTTGAAGATGTCAGAATTATATTAACTAAAATGTGTGTGTTATTCTAGCATATGTAAATGAATTTAACCTTTGCAAGGGTAATATTATCTTCCTGATATTTCTTTTAAACAGTAATTTCAAGATTATAGAGCTTCTAACAGGGCATAGCAGGAAGAATTCTCAGTTCACTGTTTCATTTAACTGTAAAACAGAGCTTTTCTGAAAGTCATTCATGGACTACCTGATGGGAATTACCCGAACTATGTAAAAATGCATATTCTAGCCATAAACATAACAATTACACATCAAACTCTCAAAGAACAGCCAGAAAATTTCCATGTCAGCCAGGTTTCTGTGAAATTATTATACACTGTAAAGCAAGAGAGCCACTTTCTTAGTTGTGCTAATCCTTACATGTTATCTGGAGTGATAAACCCTCATTTGTGAACCTAACAGTGAAAGTGTATTAGTCCATTCTCACGTTGCTATAAAGAACTGACTAGACTGAGTAATTTACAAAGAAAAGAGGTTTAATTGACTCATTGTTCTTCAGGGTGTACAGGAAGCCTGACTGGGGAGGCCTCAGGAAACTTACACTCTTGGAGGAAGGCAAAGAGGAAGGAGGCATGTCTAATATGACAGGAGCAGAAAAAAAGGGAGCAAAGAGGGAGGTGCTACACACTTTTAAACAACCAGATTTCTTGAAAACTTACTCACTATCATGAGAACAGCAAGGAGGAAATCTGTCCCATGATCCAACCACCTATCATCAGGCCCTCCCTTCAGTAATGGAGGTTTACAATTTGACATGAGATTTGGGTGGGAACACAAATCCAAACCATATCAGAAGGCTTGAAAGAAATGAGATATTAAGAAATAGAAAACTGGAAAGTGGTAAATTGTCCTTAAATGCACTGCATTTGGTTTATTAATATCAATTATTGAAAATTTGCCATGTGTCAGGTACTGTACTAAGCACTTTAGGTAAAAACCGAACTTAAATCTAAAAAGAGAGAAGTTTTGAATTCTCAATTTACAAATGAAGAAACTGAGACGAGGACAGGTATTGACCTAAGATCACAGAAACTGTCATCAGAGGAGACATTCAAAACAAGGTAAATTTCATTTACATACCCAGGTTCTCAACTTCTATGATACTCTGGAGAGAACAATGTGGCCTGTAATGGTAAAAGAAAGTTTCACTGGAAAATATAACTGAGTTTGGGTATGTAATTGAGTTTGGGAATGAGAAGTGGGACTCACCATAGACACTGAAGAATGCCTGAATTTAAATAAGTCTAGTAAAGGAGGGAGAACATTCCTGCTCTGCCCAACTACGTAAGTAAATTAATTTAGGCATAATTGTGATGTTATGTGGCACCAAATATTGAAGTCTAGAGCAGTAGTTAGAGTTGCCTTCCTATCGAAAAGATTGAATATTTCTTTGGTGGTTCAGATGTGAGAAATTTTACCACCAACAACTTTAGGAAAGAAAAACCTTGTTTATATGACAGTGTTTGAATAGAATCTTTCTCTCTATATATATTTATTATTATATCTGAAACATTTAAAGCACTTGACTACTACATTTTTGAAACTGTTCATCTCAGGCTCAAGGGATCTCATTCCATTTTATTTCCATTCATCTCTCTATTTGTTATCAATCTCCTTTATTCATTTTTGGGCTTATCCCTTAAATATAGGTTTTATTCTGCAAGCTGTTCAAATATGGACTCCAATTCTTGAACTGCAATTAAATTAGGGACTAAGATATTCAGTCTATATATAGTTTAATAATAACTATTCAAATGCTATCTCAGCCTTAATAGTCATTCTTTTTTTGTTTTTTAGCTGGCAGTGTCTCAAATTTTTGTAAAAAATTGTAGCACATTGAAAGATGATTTCATTCCTTTTCTAATGGATTGATTGAAGAATGTCATATATGAATATATGAATCAATCTTAGTAATTAAACATGAGCAGGAGATGAAGTTGTCTGGAGGAAGGCCAGAATGTTTCCAGAAAAGTTTTCTTTGTTGGTAAAAAAAAGACAGAGAGATATATATAGAAAAATAGTCATTGTTCGTTACATGGGTATTGTCAGCTCTGAGTGCTATTCTGGGAACTCATGCATCCATCTTGTTTCCATGAAGAGAACTAGTCCAAGTGCAAACTGAAATGCCAAGGAAGGTGAAGAAACACACACACACACACACACACACACACACACACACACACACACAAACTGAAATGCCAAGGAAGGTGAAGAAAAAAAGACAAAAATATGTATATATCCACAGTGGTAATTTGAGTGACTGTTTCACCAACTATGGAACTCGATCTTAAGTATGATAATTTTTTTTCTTATAATTTAAATTGCTGTAATCTGGAGTTTTCCCTTACTTGTAGCAAAAGGGATCCTCTCTGGATTCCAATGGATAAAAGAGATCCATACAACCCTCGAAATTGTGAAATTTTTACATGTGCATATTTCTAAGAATGGAGTATTTAGTTTCCATGAGATATTTTTAAATGTATATAATAGTAATAAGTTCTTAAAATGTACTAATTGACGTATTGATGACCTATAAATATGCATCTTCTATATCATTCTCATTAGTTTCATTAACTTCACCCATTCCTCTCTGCTACTAAAGTACTGTTTCTTAATGAAATCCAATCATGTTGTTTTACTACTTAAACTGCTATTCTATTAATAATTTCCTAGGGTGTGTGTGTGCCTTACAAGGATAAAAAGTCATATAGCCTGCAATTTTAGATTTTCTATTTCTTCATAAGTTCATTAAATTATTATAATTCTTAAAAAAATCAATGGAAAGGCATCCAAAGCTTCTTGAGTGATGAACTTGGCATGAATAAGGAGAGAAGACAATAAAGTAGAAGGGTGGGCTCTCTGCAGCCCGTTACTTTCAACTTCTGCCTGTGCCAACAGAGTGAAACTCCATTAGCAGGACATGTCCAAAAATACTAAGGTATGGTCATGATAAGAGCGTCTAGATAAGCTGAGAGAGTCAAGAAGACACAGAGGATTCTGAACAGTAACTGAGAAGTGGAAAAATCAAGAAGTACTGTCTTTCAACTATGAAATAAACCTAACCCTTGAATGAGAAAGAGAAGTATAGAGAAAAGCTAACAAGTTATCTATCAAAACTCTTATTCAGTTTAAATCTCTTCTTGCAGAAATCCTGCAGAGCACAGGCTGATTGAATAGAAAGAGGATGGGAGAGCAGTCTCTCCTTGATCTGTCTGAGACATCACTTGTCTCCTCTTTCTTGAAGTTCAGCTACTTCAATGTAATGTGATGGTAAGGAGAGAAGAGAAAAAGAATGAAAATGTGTTGCCTTTACAGTTAACAGGCAAGACTGCTGGTCTTAGCTCTGCTGGTTGTCCCATTCTCTGGACGATGGTGTCTGGATATTAATGCTGTCTCTGTAGTCAGCATTTAAACACTGGATGCCTGATGGGATGCTTTTCCTCTCTCAATTCTCCACTGAGGGTCATGTAGAATCTCCTTGTCACATACCTTGGTCATTCCTTTCAGAGCCTAAATTCATGTACAACTATAGCCTTGAACCCTGAAGGCAGCCTCCTTACACTGGAAGGTTCCTGGAGGGCAGCTGCCATTTATGTGGGAGCAGTCCAGCTTCTCTAATGGCTCCCACTGTGTCGGAATAATTGAGAGTGGATACCTGTTTGTTCTCAGGTTCATGGCAGGAGCTGCCTGTTCTCGGACAACAGAAGAAGGATCCCTTAACAGTGTAAAAAACTGTTTTATTGGCTGGATTTGGTGGCTCATGCCCATAATCCCAGCACTTCAGAAGGCTAAGGTGGGCAGATCATGAGGTCAGGAGTTTGAGACCAGCCTGATCAACATGGTGAAACACCATCTCTACTAAAAATACAAAAATTAGCCAGGCGAGGTGGCAGGTGCCCATAATCCCAGCTACTCAGGAGGCTGAGGCAGGAGAATCACTTAAACCTAGGAAGTGGAGGTTGCAATGAGCCGAGATCGTGCCACTGCTCTCCAACCTGGGTGACAGAACGAGACTCCATCTCAAAAAAAAAAAAAAAAAAAAAAAAGTTTTATTTAGCAAAAACAAAATAAAGAGCATTAACCCTTTCAAGCTGGGCTTACACACTGTTTTCTTGGAAACAAGAACTTTGTAAGGTTTTTCTATTCTTTTCAGTATTTTATTAGGGTTTATTTTGTGGATAACTGTAACATAAAGAGAAGGAAAGCATAAGTACCTATGTTTTCATGTTTTAAAATTTATTCTATGGAAAAAACACTTAAAACATTGCCCATGAACCATGTATATACACATTTATAATTGTTTCGATCATACATTTGTTTCGACTGGCAAGACTTATCTTCTGAAGCTTAAACTGTACCCATCACCTGTATTCAAACATGAATGGAAATATGCCCATAAATCTATTTGAAGAAAGTGTACTTGCCTGACAGGTTCTTCCTGTCCACTGCACAGAAAAAACCAGTATACTGAGAGACTGGTATTGCAGTAAAGAAAGAGTTCAATTAATATGAGGCTGCCCACATGGAAGAACTGGAGTTATCACTCAAATCATTCTCCTTGAAGTCTTGAATATCGGGGTTTTTCAAAGGTAGTTTGGTGGGCGGGGGATCCGGGAATCAGTCATGCTGATTGGTTGGGAATGAGATCATAGTGGTGTGGTAAAGAGTCTTCATGCACTGAGTCTGTCACTTAGTATGGAGCCACAGGACTAGCTGAACCATGAGTCAGAAGTCCAGGTAGGGCCAATCTGAAAAAACGTCGTAAAAGACTAGTCTTACATTCTAAAATAGTTATGTTACCTGTAATAGCAACTGGGGAAGTCAGAAATCTTTCACTCTCTGGCCACATAACTACTTAAGAGTAAGAGATTACAGAAACAATGCCTGCATTTTAACATAATTCAGGCCCCTTCCATAATCCTAATCCTGTGGCCTCTTATTAATTTCACAAAGGCAGTTTCAGCCCCTAAAGATGGAGTAGGGGGTCAGTTTTAGGGAGGGGCTATGATTATCTTTGTTTCAAAGTTAAACTATAAACCAAATTTCTCCCACAGTTTACTTGGCCTACACCCAGTCATGAGTGAAGACAGCTAGCCTGTGAAGCTAGAAGCAAGGTGGAATCAGCCATGTTAGATTTCTCTCAGTCATACTGTTTGCAAAGGTGTTTCAAAAGGATTGAAGGACTGTCTGTTATTGAATGCATCCAAAGTGAAGAGGATAAGGAAGACTCAATGACCTCATAATAAAACCTTACTCCCTGCAAAAGATGGATGATTCTTACCTCTGTCATTTTATTTTATTTTATTTTATTTTATTTTATTTTATTTTATATTTATTTATTTATTTATTTATTTGAGATGGAGTCTTGCTCTGTCACCCAGGCCGGAGTACAGTGTCACTATCTCAGCTCACTGCAACCTCTGCCTCCTTGGTTCAAGCCGATTCTCCTGCCTCAGCCTCCTGAGAAGCTGGGATTACAGGCATGTACCACCACATCTGGCTGATTTTTGTATTTTTGGTAGAGATAGGATTTCACCATGTTGACCAAGCTGGTCACGAACTCCTGACCTCAGGTGATCCACCCACCTCTGTCTCCCAAAGTGCTGGGATTACAGGCGTGAGCCACCACACCCAACCAACATCTGTCATTTTTATAAAATGACATCAGTTATCTTATCTCCCCGTGGTGGCTCCTAGGTTCTTGCTCTTTTGTTTACAACTAGATGTAAAGCTCAACATATTTTCAGACTCTCCTAAAACTCCACTAATGAAAACATGACTGTGCAATGCTTATTTTCTGTAATTTTTAACTGGGAAACAGAGAAGGAATATTTGTATTACAATAAACAAATGAAGATGCATTTGTCTAGTTTTATTCTCCACAGTCACACAGTTTGTGTTGACTCTTGCCTGCTCTTTCTTCCTTTTTTCATTCATGTTTTTTCCTAGGCCCTTCATATCTTTAAGTTTTATTATTAATTATTTATTACCATTAGGAAGCAGCTCAGCTTCCTCTTGGTTCTTGCATATCAGGAAAATTAGCAAGATAAATTTCCCGCCTACCTTGGAAGGCCATCTATGTGTTTGCATAGGAGGGTTTATACATAAATTCTTCCTCCACCGTCAAAACCTTGTGCTTCAGTCATGAATTGTAGAGAGACATAAGTTTTTAGGAGAGTTAAAAGATTGGCTAAAAGCTAAAAGAAACTTCGAGTAATAAAGTGTATAATGTCAGCCGCATGAATATTGTGGTTTCTACATGATAAAGTATAACAAAACCCTGAATAGAAACTTTCCCCACAGCCTGTCTTGAGGAGACGCCAAAGAATTAACTGGTGCTCTTAACAGGGAGTTAAAGTTCGTTGTCAGGTCTCTCCAAAGGGAGACTGAGAAGAAGAAAATAGAATCTGTTATGTTATGAATGAAGGACTTGTGCTTGAACATGTGTGAGAGACCGCCTGTGAACTCCACTGATAATCTGGGAACTCAATGTCATGGGGCAGCAGATCCTGCAACAGCAGGCAAGTTCTCCAAGACACTGATGTACCTATTATGAAAACTATCCTTGTTCAACAATCTGGGAAGGAATGCTAGGAAAAGCATCAGCTACCTAATCACAAACAGCGAGTGAGAATTTTGGGGCTGGAAAGGACCTCTGGGGGATCTATTTCCCCTGATATCCTATCAGTTGTTTCATCAATCCTGTTATACAAGCTTCAAAACTTTGTGTGCATCCTCAAAACAACTCAGTTTTATCATTTAAGTATTTTCCATTCTATCTAAATAATCTTTTTTTAATGCTATATATGCTGCACAAATTATCTATTTAGTAGCATATCTCTTTAGCTTCTATATGGTAAAATATGTTTTATTTTTGGAAAAAAATTACTTTTCACAATCTATAAAAATTTCATTATACTTCAGTTTAAATGTCTTTGTGCTTACTGCTATACATTCTTTACTTTTTGAGGAAAATATAATTAGATTTTTAAAAGGAAAAAAATTCAGTAAATGACAACAATGAAAGTTCTTAAAACTGTATTTTAATACAAGAAAACAGTGACTATAAGGGAAATGATAAATAAGAATTTCTGAAAAAATTAATGGAGCTGAAAGTCTATTTTATCAGATAAACTTTTATATAAAATATTTGTTATTTTTCTTCCTTGAGCTACAGCAACTGTTTAAAATTAAAACACAAATTTAAAAATATAATATAATTTTATTAAGAAAGTATTCTATATGCCAGTCATGGTTCTAGCTAATCTAAATTTTAACTTATCCAAATCACGTTACACCCTTAAAGAAAAGAAATTGCCAGTGAAAGAAATTTACCACAGAAAACACAAGTTTTGGAGTTAACCAAGCTAGTTTAAACATTCAGCACTTTTCTCTGCTGCTGTTCTAAATTTGAACAAATTAATTCTACTTTCTTGGGGGAATAATAGGGATATACTGATTTATATGTTTGTAACAAGGATTCAATGATAGTTTATTTAGCATAGTACTTGGCAGACTTAATAGTTGCTCAATATGTATTAATTAACGCTCTTATTCTATGAGGAAATAGTAATTGCATTTTCATGGTAGACCCAGAGCAGGAACCCAAAATAATTGTATTCATAGCTATTATACAAGAATTTACCATGTGTCAATATTAAGCACAATTTACATGTTATCATATTTAAGCCTCAGAATACTACTGCAATACAAGACATATTAATATTATCCCCATCTCACAGATAATAACTTGGGACTTAGAGAAATAACTCGTTTTGAGGTGGTGCCAGAGATTGGGAGTCTACTTCAGAGTCTGCCATCAAGAGTTCCTGCTTGTATTCTTATGTTCTGTTTATTTAATTCTGTGGATATATGTATGTGTGTATGTGTGCATTTATTTCCTTTTATTGAGGGTTACTTTGAGTGGGTTTTATTTAACAAAATGCTATGAATTACATGATTATAAGCAAGTATTAATGGAGTGCCTGCTTCCATTAGTTTTCAAAGTTATACTTATCTATAATCCAAAGGTGGTCATTTTTCAGGGCTAAGAATATTAATTAAAGACTTCACAGGTGATGTTTTGCATGGAAATTTCCTGAGTTAGATGGGAAATGTGTGTGTGTGTGTGTGTGTGTGTATGAGTTAACTTTTTAACTTTTTTGGGGAATAATTTTTGATTTACAGAAAAATTGCAGACGTTAGAGTTCCATACACACTCCAATAAATCTCCCTTTAATTTGTCATCTCATATAAACATTGTGTATTTTTCAGACCTAAGGGATATGGTTTGGCTGTGTGTCCCAGCCCAAATCTCATGTTGAATTGTAATTCTCATTGTTGGGGGAGGGATCTCGTGGGAGGCAATTGGATCATGGAGGCAGATCTTCCCCTTGCTGTTCTCATGATAGCGAGTGAGTTCTCACGAGATCTGGTTGTTTTAGAGTGTGTAGCACCTCCCGTCCACGCTCTCTCTCCTGCTCCACCATGGTAAGATGTGCCTGCTTTCCCTTTGACTTCTGCCATGATTGTAAGTTTCCTGAGGCCTCCCCAGTCACGCCTGCTGCAAAACTGTGAGTCAATTAAACTTCTTTTGTTTATAAATTACACAGTCTCAGGTGGTTATTTACAGCAATGTGAGAATGGACTAATACACTAAGAAAACTGACCAGGCACAGTGGCTCATGCCTGTAATCCCAGCACTTTGGAAGGCCAAGACAGGTGGATCACCTGAGGTCAGGAGTTTGAGACCAGCCTGGCCAACATGGTGAAACCTCATTTCTACTAAAAATACAAAAATTAGCTCTGCATGGTGGTGCACTCCTGTAATCCCAGCTATTCAGAAGGCTGAGGCAGGAGAATCACTTGAACTTGGGAGACAGAGGTTGCAGTCAACTAAGATCATGCCACTGAACTCCAGCCTGGGCGAAAGAGTGAGACTCTATCTCCAATAAATAATTTTTTTAAAATGATAATATTTCATGAGTATTAGCTAAATAACAGACTTTATTCAGATTTTATCACTTTTCCCAATAATATCCTTTGAGTGTCCCAGCATCCGATTTAGAATACCACATTGCGTTTACTTTCCATTTCTCCTCATGTTTATGGCAGTGCATCAGTCTTTCTATTTGTTTCATGACCTTGAGAATTTGAAGAACACTGTTCACCTTGTAGAATGTTCCTCAATTTCTCAATATTAGATTGGTGTATAGGTTTGGGGGTAGAAAATCCCAGAGGTGAAGAATCCTTTTACTACATCATATGAAGGGTACATCATATCAATATGATTAATGCTGACAACGCTAACATTGATTACTTGTTTATTGTATGTTTTCTAGGTTTTTCCACTATAATGTTACTATGCTTTTCCTTCCCATAGTCTATTCTTTGGATACAAGTCAATACCAGCTCATACTGAAAAAGGGCTTTTGTTTTGTGGTTTGGGTTGGAATCCAATGCTGCATTAATTTTTATGTTCCTTTAATTTTTCCAGCTTTGGGTGATGGGAGCATTTTCAACTGGATAACTTTTTTAAATGTCCTTTTGTCCGATTGATAGGTATCTATACTCCACCCATCTACAAAGTCTCTTCCCTAATGACTCCAGCCTATATGAAGTTTCCACCTTCTTTTCCCAATTTGGCACTGTATTCAATAATTAACAACTCATATGCCATTTTATTTACTAATTACTCTGATTCATGAAAATTGCTCTGCCAGATACTATCTTGTTTATTGACCCACCAAATAATAGATCTCTACAAAATACTTCCTATTTTCATGATAATGTTGGATACTGTGGAAAGTAGAGGGGGAAAAATAACACCTGCCTTCAAGAAACATAAAATTTATTTTGGGGAATACAAATAACACTCAAAGCAATTTCAGGATAATTTGAGTGCTTAATAACAAAAGAACTAATAGTGTAGAATTTAGGAAATGGGGGGACAATGCAAGGTTTTTACAAAAACTGAAACAATTTATGCAATAAATACCATGTACTAAGGTTTAAGGATAAAGTGATGAGCTCATGATTAAGTCAAGTGCCGGGAATGATGAGCTACTTTTAACGTTAGATGGAGAGAGCACTATGATATTACTTCACAGATTATAATATGAAGTTACAGAAGGACCTCTGGAAGTAATTTTTCTATAAATAATGAATGACTAACAGGAAAGCCACCTGGAGAATATGGGACTTGTGTGCAGTCTTAAGAAGGACTTCTCAGCAGGAAATCAGAAGGATGATTATTCTACATAATGAGGTATCTTTATATCCTCAAATAAACTATAAAGTATCTATAGTAGCAGCTACAGTGCAACATCATTTAGTATAAAATTGTTTTTAAGTAATCATTCTAATGACATTGTATGTGTGTGTATCTGTCGGTTTCCCTGTTTGGTTTCTTTGTACTTGACCATACACTTGTTCTCTTACTGTTCATTCATTTTTTGTTCAGTAAAAAATTTCTAAGCACTTTGTGGTAGGCAGAATCCTAAGATTACCTTCAAATATCCTCTAGTTTATATAATTTATTCTCATGAGTGTGGTTAGGACTGGTGAACATGAGGTATACCTCCTAAGGCTGTATTACACTCTATGGTAAAAGAGATTTTGAAGATGTAATTATGATTACTACTAACAAGTAGACTTTGAATTAATGGAAAGGTAGATTATCTACGTGAGCCTGCGCTGATCATATGTGCCTTTAAATTCGTGCCTAAATGCCAGATAAAAAAGAATCCAGTGATCCAAGTATAAGATTTAATCTCCCATTGTTAATTTGAAGATAGAGGAGGAGGCATGGAAAACAATGTGCTTCTGTCACGGAACTGAGCTAGGTCCTAACTGTGAGTCAGGAAAGTGGAGACCTAGTACTAAAACAACAAGTCGTTGTATTCTTTCCACAACAAGAATGAGCTTTCAAGTGAATTTTTCCTCAGAGTTTCCAGATTAGATTAAGCACCCGAACATGCTATGCTGAAGTCCTGACCTATAGATGCTGAGGTAAAAAATGCGAGATGATACAAGCCACTAAATTTGTGGCAGTTCATGTAGCACTAGAAAAATTAATTCATCCTTATTTGTATCAAGCACTGTTTTGGATCCCTTTAAAGACAATCAGTACATGCTATGTTATTTTGTGAAAAAAAAAACACAAAAACACAAAAGTGATAATGACGAACCTTCAAATCTTTGTGGTTTCATACTACAAGATTTAGTTTTCACATATGTAAATCACCCAGGGAAATGTCCAGTGTGCAATGATGAATCAATTTAGACTTTGTTAATCTTGTAACGTCACAACCTCAACACAAGACTCTCTTCAAAATTGCTGAAGCAGGGTCAAGAATGCTGGCCTTATATCAATAAATAGCTTGTCCTGGAAGTGAAGCATATCACTTATGTCTTGACCAATTTGCTTGAAGCAGTCCCATGCTCAGGCCTTACTGGAAGTGTGAAGGTGGAAAACGAATGAAGAGAATAGGGTATATGTGAACACTCAAAGTCTTACCTATGCATGAGTGACCAAGAAAGACTTTTAAATCAGTGACCAAAACAAAACTCTTGTGTTTATGCAGATTATTTTCTAGTACTTCAAGTAAGCCATCTAAGGACAGAGAATTGTTATTAGGACAGTTTATAGAAATAAAGCACAATATTCATGTTTAAATTTGACTTCCACAATAACATTGTAAAAATGTCAGCCAATCTAAAGTGACTTAAGGTTCTGCTGTGCTACCCAGGTCCAGGTGGTAGTTGGGAGAAAGAGGACGACATTATTTGATCCTGTGGAATTAGAATGCATTGAAGAGGTAACTGAAGAGTTCAGAAGCCAGTGTGACCATATTTATTCCATTCTTGGTTTAAGCTTTGGGGAAATGACAAAGAAATTCCCCCATTCACACTCAGAAATGAAATAGGATAAATACATTGAGGTCAGGTCCCTCAGAATCAAAACACATGTGAAGACATCTTTCACCTTATTTTAGAGACATTTTAACCTTGACATAAAGAAAATCCATGGACAAACAATCTGATAGTATTGGAAAAATTGCCTCTAGCAAAATAACAAATAATAATAAGCACATACATAAACTAACATAAAGATAAAATGTAAAAAGAAGGTAATTTTTAGAATCATATGCCAGTTGAAACATAAAGAGGCCAGACAATTCCAAAAAGTTCCTTCAACACTCTGCACATATTATTCAGCCCCTACACTTCACAGATGACTCTCGACCATTTTAAGTTGGTATATTTTACCTGCAATTTCTGCACTCCTCCATGGCTGTCTGTACCTTAAAAGAATCAATGGATATATTTTAATACCTAATAGTATAAGATATTGTAATCTTTGTAAATTTGATTTTCCTTACTATTGTTAAGCTGCTTGTCAAAACAAATTAGCATTTTTATGAATTACTGTACTGTAGACACCTTCAATTATTCCATAGACACTACATAGTTAAGCCCAACTCCTTAATTAATTCTAATTTTTTAAGACTTAAAGTTAAGTAATTCTACACTTTTCATTGTTCTATCACCTACTAATTAAAAAGCAATATTATTTCACCTTATTATAATGAAAAATTAAATACACTGTTTTAATGATAAATAGTTGTTTTTACTTTACTTAAATACATATTTACAGTTATGTGATATCAGAAAAGATGGCTGAATAGAGTTGCCTGGTGCTTGTGCCTCCTACTAAAAGTGACCAAAATAGCAGATAAACAACTGTATTTCAACTGTATTGACTGAGGGAGTATGCTGGAGAGCACTAGAGGGAGCCTCAAGATCTTTGTGAAACTTATGCATAGCATAGCATTACAGAGCTTGGAGTGAGGCCCCCTGCCTCTGTCAAATTGTTTGCCCTGCTGGATGGGCTCAGAATCAGGGGAGACTTAGAGGAAAAGGTAATATGGAAACCCCTAGCTGTCCTCAATACTGCCAAAGATACCAGTAATGTATGCTTCAAGAGAGTTGCCAATACACTTAGGCATTAAATGCAGTTTGGAAAATTTCCAGGAGTACATGTGGCTGCCTGGCATCAGAGAAGAACCCTCTCTTCCAGTCCTCACCCCCATGATATAAGTTGCTATTACACGGCAACACCTTGAAACTAAACCCTCTGCTAGTGTGTGTCCTGCCCTTGGGACAAGTAACCACTGATTTTCTCCATCACTGAGGATCTGCTGGCATTACACCACACTAAAAATAATAATAATTATAAATACCTGCAGTACCATTAAATCATCTGTCTGGAGTCTAGGCTTCACAAAACAACTCAATGGGAAACCACTGAGCAGCTGGCCAGTCCCCAGTGCCCACACTCTGCTTGACTGCACAGCCCAGCCAGCTGGTGAGTGCTAGGGCCAAGTCTAGCAGCTATCCCAGCAATGGACCTGCCTCCCCAAAGAAACTGCCATACGGACATCTGGTTTTCCATGTTCACATGCCTACACTCATATGTGACTCAGCAGCCAGTCAGGAGCAGCCTTGCCTCCTGAAAAAGAGCGCAGCACAGCTGCACACCCAGGCCAACACACCTGACCATAACGCAACAGCCACTCCAGCAGTGACTCCACTCTCCCAAAGAGCCTGACACATAGTCCATTGGCTGCCATACATGCACATGTCTGGCCTGACAATCCACTCAGAATCAAAGCCAATGCACTCTTCCCAACCAACACCTTAGGACACATTTACAAGAAAACATTCCTCCTACAAAATCTACTCTATAAAATTGTGAAATGTATATGTTCCATTGGAGGTACAGTTATCCACATAGGGACATAAGAGACCTGCAAAAAAATAAAGAAACATGGCACCCCCAAAGGAATGCAAGTCTTCAGTAAGAGATCTCAAAGAAAAGGATGTTTACAAAGTGCCTGAAAGGGAATTCCAAATAATGAGTTTAAGGAAACTCAGTGAAATATAAGAGAATATAGACAAACAAACAACGCATTGAAATCAGAAAGACAATTCATGTTCTGAATGAGCAATTCAACAAAAAGATATTATAAAAAAGAATCAGATACAAATCGTGGAGATAAAAACTGCAATTAAAGAAACAAAACTGAGAGCTTTAACAACAGACTAGATCAGCAGAAGAAAATATTATCGAACTTGAAAGCAAGTTTTTTGAAGTAATCCAGTCAAAGAATAAGTAATAAATGTGAACCAAAAAAGGTCTATGGAGGTAATGGTACACTGTAAAGCCAACATTTAAATATTTTCTTATTGGAGTTTAAGAGGGATAAGAGATTTAAAAATACACAGTTAACCTACTTAACAAAGTAGCTGAAAACTTCCCAGGGAACACTTATGCATTGTTGGTGAGATTATAAATCAGTACAGCCATTTTTGATGAACAGTATAGAAGTTCATCAAAAAATTAAAAATAGAACTATCATATGATCTAGTAATCCTGCTACTGGGTATATATCCAAAAGAAATGAGACCATTATGTCAAGGAGATATCTGTACTTTCATGTTTATTATAGCACTATGCACAATAGTCAAGGTATATTATCAATTTGAGTGTCCAACAATAGATGAATGGATAAAGAAAGAGTGTTATACACGCACAATGGATTACTATTCAACTACAAAAAACAATGAAATCCTGTCATTTGTGACAACATGGATGAACTTGGAGGACATCTTGTTAAGTGAAATAAACCAGACAGACAAAGTCAAATACTGTATGATCTAAGTCATATGTGGAATATATATATGTATGTGTGTATATATATATATAGACCCTCTGCTTTTATGAATATATATGTGGAATATATACGTATATGTATATATAATTTGACCCTCTACTTCTATGAATATATATATACTCGTAGAATATATTACTTTGTGATAATCACAAATTCTTCCTATAGAAGAGATGATACAAACAAAATGATGAATAAAGCATACATCATGTTTAAAGTGTCATTTATATTAATGTTAAATAATAACTTAAAAACATTTTTAGTCTACCATTATCTTCCCATGGATCTTCCACCCAACCCAACAGATAGCAAACAGAAAAACTTTTTCTCTAGGGGAAATTTATGTCCAAAATGCTAAACTCACATTTGAGATGAAAGATTCTCCTTGATTATGGGAAAATGATTATATTCCATGAATATATATATTCATATATAGGCATATATATTCATATTCATATATATTCATATATGTGACTATATGGATATATATTCACATATATAAATATATTCATATTCATATATATGCCTATATATGGATATATATTCATATTCATATATATTCATAAAAGCAGAGGAACAAATAATGGAGGAGAAGGTTTGGAAGAGATCAGTGGGTATAGAGTTACCATTTTACATGAAGAAGAAGTTCTAATGTTCTATTGGACATTAGAATGACTAGAGTTAACAGTAAGTTATTGTATATTACAAAACAGCTAAATATGAGGCTTTTTAATATTCTTAATAGAAGCAAGCTAATGCATGAGGTGATAGATACATTAACCACCCTTATTTAATCATTATACAACTTATATGCATTGAAACATTAAATCATACATGATAAATATGTGCAATTAAAAAGACTACACATTAGGGACAGGGTACACTGCTAGGGTTAAGGATGCACTAAAATCTCAGAAATCACCACTGAAGAACTTATCCATGTAACCAAACACCATCTGTTTCCCAAAAACCTATTGAAATAAATAAATAAATGGGTCAATTAATTTTTTTTAAAAAAAAAGTTAATTAGAAGTACTTTTATTTTTGGTAGATTATATTAAATATGCAAATATGTTTGTATTCATTTAAAATATTTTACATTCTTTGTATTTAGACTATTAAAAAGCTTTTACTTATCAGAAGTAAACCACTTAAAAGGGCTTTTTTTATTCATTTAAAGATTTACAAATGTGTGTTATGAACATACCACCCAAACTATTCTAAGTTCCATGAGAAAATGTACACAGAATGTAGGGTCTTCAAAAACGTGGGGCAAAAAAGAAGGGCACATGAAAAATTTATTATAAGAAAAATTAGAATAAACTAAGTGTTAATTGTTACACAAAAAGGACACACAATGTGGTTAAAAAAAATCATTTTCTTCAAAAGTGTTTGCTGAGGTTTATTACACAATAGACTTTATAGTTGAGAATAGGGAACAAATATGGCCAGAAACTTTTCCTCATGAAGCTCACAGCCTCTGGATGTGGTGGACATTTATCCAGTACTCACGCAAACAGGTGTAAAATGGCAACTAGATGAAGTCTTCTGAGGAAGTCTGCTTAGAGAGGCCACAGAAGGACTTGAAGATGTAATGCTTGGTTTAAGAGGAAAAAGCATAAAGAATGGAAATCAAGTAACCAGAAAAGGAAAGAAGAGAATCTTCCAAGAAGATGAAATGTTATGTTCATAAGTCCTGTGGTAAAAGGAGCACAGTAGGTTAGTAGGTCTAGAACGAATAGAAGAGCCTTACGGCAACTGAATATAGTGAGGAGAGTGAGTTAAGTATTTAAATATTTAAAATAAGTTGTTGTCTGTGGAGACTCATCTGGCCCTATTAAAAACAGTTCTTTTATTTCAAATCAAAGATACTAGTAAGAATGAAGAATTCAGATAGTACTTACGTAGAGTGTTCTTACAGTTTGGTAGTCATGAGGGAAGCTCAAATGCTCTTGGCCTAGGCACCTCTCTTTATTATAAGTTTTCTTCAAATGATGTGGAAAAGAGCAGCAATAAAACAGTAATATTATATCCTCAAGTTTAAACCGTGCCTAATACTAAAACTTAGATGAAAAATGCTCAGGTAACCAAATTGAATTAGTTGGAGGGACTCAGTTTCATACGTGCATGTGGTTGTGATTTTCACCCAGAGCATTTATTAATCAACATATGTTTAAGAATAAAGCAGAATAGAACAAAGCTAGGTTTGGCATTGAATCTTCCTACTTACCATTTCTGTAACATGGATATTATATGGAGAACAGAGCTGGTGTCACAATCGGGTATGAGACAATGAATAGAAAGTCTGCTGCTCTTCAATAGATGTAGCCCAATCAGAGTGTGGAACATCATTGACTGGATTGATATTTCCTCCTTCTGGCGAGTAGTTAGGAGTGGGTATAAGAACTTTAGTTTATCACTTTAAATAGCAGCTTGTGGAATTAGTGACTCTCAGTGTCACTGGCAAACACTATAGACAGAATAAGTAGGATGTGGATTAACAAGAGGTTTAAAAGAGTTAAATACATAAAAAATTTTTTCATGGACAGTAATTAAATAGCTTGATGCAGACGTAAATGTAGATATACATGTAAATATAACGAATAAATGGTGACTCTTTAGTGGTGCTGATAGAATAAGTGAATGATACTAGTTTGTGTGCAGAGATTACTTTGTGATAATAACAAATTCTTTCTATAGAAGGGATGATACAAACAAAATAATGAACAAAACATACATCATGTTTCATGCATCATTTATATTCATGTTAAATAATATCTTAAATCATCTTTGTTCTGCCATTGTCTTCCCATGGGTCTTCCACCCAGCCCAACAGATAGCAAACAGAAAAACTTTTCCTCTAGGGGAAATCCATTTCCAAAATGCTAAACTCATATTTAAAATGAAAGATTCTCCTCAATTATGTGAAAAGAATAAATAAGAGCCATGTGCAGCGCCCTGAACACAAGGAGCATGGACTTTTTTCCTGGGATCTTAAGAATCACATAGAATATGAGAAAAACGAAAAACAAAAAAACATTTATGGCAAGAAGCTCTCTGATAAAGTTTGTTTAAGAAAAGAGAGACATGGAAATATCAAAGCTACCAGAAATTAAAGATTACAAAAATAATGGCTATAATTGAATAGCTGTTGGTGTAGACAGAAAACCTCACACAGAAGCCAGTGTTCACATCAACTCTACCCATCTAGACCTTGGCACTAAGATCACATAGCTGTGGCTCAACCACAGTCAGAGAGGATAAGAAGAAGCACTGAGATCAAGCATTCTTTTATAATATCCAAAAGGAAGCTTGGAGTAAAATAATAACATGCATATCTGAGTTTGAGTATTACGATTCATCCTTATTTCTACACAGAAAAGCAGCACTCGGAAAGCAAAAATTCAGAATGGATCAAGGACTATGAAACTTGCTGCAAATAAGGAAAATATCATTTTAACTATAAATATAAGAAAAATATCACTTTTATTTATATGCCAAGCTGGAAGGATAATGCAATGGGGATATTGACTCCATAACAGAAAGGAGATAGTACACTTATTGCCATAGCTGTAGACAATATCATTTTAGGCAGCAGCAGGTGGGAATACAAAGGTATGAGGGAAGGGAACCATCCTGTTGCCTCCCAGAAGTATCCTGTTATTAATTAAAATCAGAGAAAGTACATACTGATAGATCTATTCCACTGGAGGTACAGTGTATAAAGACTTATGTTTGTCCCATGGAATGCCACCCAATTAGGGCTCCTAAATCCTCATTTTACACAAGGTTGCATTTCCTATGAAAAGAAGTTAGGTAATCTAATATTTACTGCTTTTTGATACTGCCTCAAAAAGGAGATATGCCTTCTAAGTTCTCCTTCTATGTTATCTGTATTAGTACGTTTTCATGCTGCGGGTATAGACATACTTAAGACTGGGCAATTTAAAAAGAAAGAGGTTTAGTTGGACTTACAGTTCTACGTGACTGGGGAAGCCTCACAATCATGGTGGAAAGCAAGCAGGAGCAAGTGACATCTTGAGTGGATAGCAGCAGGCAAAGAGAGAGATTGGGCAGGGAAATTCTCCCTTATGATATCATTAGATCTCGTGAGAGCCGCTATCACAAGAACAGCATGGGAAAGACCTACCCCCATGATTCCATTACCTCCCACTGGATGCCTCCCACAACACGTGGAAATTCAAGATGAGATTTGGGTGGGGACACAGTCAAACCATATCATTATCTTATAGTCATTGTATATAAATTCTGTCCTTCTGATATAAGTCCTCCATTGGAAGATCTTACACTTTAGCATTCCCTAAGTATCACTGTCTTACCAAGTTTATTGTTTTCAAAACATCCTAAATGAAATACTCCATTTACAGATGTAGATAAAGTGGCTATTCTTTAATGGTTAGCTATGGACCTATCTTCTGGACCTACCAATAGCTTAAGAAACTTTAGTAGTATTAGGATAAATAAATCAATACTGAAAGAAATAAATGTTAAAGAGAAAAAAATTAGAAGTTATTGGACATTTATTCTACCTTAGAAATAAACATATGCTCAAAAGTCCCATCACTCACCTTTCTGCAGAACAATTTCATGTGTTGTAGAACGTCAAAAATGTAAAAAGTAGTTACAATCTATTTTCTGTTTTCTAAAATAAATAATTCAAAGAAATTTTTTAAGTTTATGCATTCAATTTTTCATTTTGGTTGCATTTGATGAATTTAAAATACTAATTATGTTTGCCACAAAGTCTATTAACAACCATCTCCAAAACTTACAAGCATGTCTCTTTTTTTAGCTTAACTTTATTGTACTTTGCAGATATCATGTTTTTTTAAAAATTGAAAGTTTGCGACAACTCTACATCAAGCAAGTCTACCCTTATCCAACAGCATGTGTTCAATCCATGTGTTTGTGTCACATTTTGGTAATGCCTACAATATTTCAAATTTTATTTTTATTATTATTATTATATTTGTTATAATGATCTATAATCAGTGATCATTGATGCTACTGCAGGAATTTTGGGGGGACACCACGAATTGCACCCATCTACAGTGACCAATCATTAAATGTTGTATGCGTTCTGTTCCAATGGTGGGCCATTTTCCCCCATCTCTCTCTCTCTGTCTCTTGCCTTGAGCCTCCCTATTCCCCAAGACACAACAATATTAATATTAAGCCAATTTATAATCATTCTATAATGTCTAATTTTTCAAGAGAAAGGAAGAGCCACACTTCTCTCACTTTAAATCAAAAGATAGAAATAATTAAGTTTAATGAGGAAGCATTTCAAAAGCCCAGGTGAGCTAAAAGCTAGGAATCTTGAGCCAAACAGTTAGTCAAGTTGTAAATGCAAAGAGAAAGTTCTTCATGGAATTTAAAGTGCTACTCCAGTGAACCCTAAATAAGAAAGCAAAAGAGTCTTAGTGCTGATATGGAGAAAGTTTTACTCATCTGGATAAAAGATCAAACCAGCTTCAATATTCTCATAAGCCAAAGCCTAATCCAGAGCAAGTCCCTAACTCTCTTCATTATGTGAAGGCTGAAGGATGTGAGGAATTGGCCGAAGTACCATTTCCAGAGGTTAATGCATGAGGTTTAAGGAAAGAAGCTGTCTCCAGAACATAAAAGTGCAAGGTACAACAGTAATTGCTAAGGAAGAAGCTATAGCACATTATCCAGAAGATCTAGCTAAAATAAGTCATACAGCTGGGTACAATAAACAACAGGTTTTCAATGTAGATTAAATATCTTACATTGAAAGAAGATGCCACCTATGACTTTCGTAGCTAGAGAGGAGAATCAAAGCTTGGCTTCAAAGGATAAGCTGATTCTTTCATTAGGGGCCAATGCAGTCAGTGAGGTTGGAGACAATGCTCATTGACCATTCTGAAAATTCTCGGGCCCTTAAGAATTATGTTAAATTTACTCTACCTGTGCTCTGTAAATAAAACAACAAAGTTTGTATGACAACACTTCTGTTCATGGCATAGCTTGTTGAGTATTTTAAGCCCACTGTTGAGACCTACTGCTCAGAAAATTTTTTTAAATGATTTCTTTCAAAATATTTCTGCTCATTGACAAAGCACCTCATCCTCCAAGAGCTTTGCTGAAGATATACAAGGAAATTAATCTTTTCATGCCTGCTACCACAACATCCATTCTGTAGCCCATGAATCAAGGAGTTATTTTGACTTTCAAGTCTTATTTAAGAAATACATTTTGTAAGGCTATAGCTGCCATAGATAGTGATTATTTTAATGGATCTAGACCAAGAAAATTAAAAGCTTTCTGGAAGGGATTCACTATTCTAGATGCCATTAAGAACATTCAGGATTCATTGGAAGGGATAAAAATAGCAACTTAACAGGAGTGTGGAAGAAGTTGATTCTAATGCTAGTGGATGAATTTGAGGGATTCAAGAATTCAGTGCAAGAAGTGACTATGGAAATTGCAAGATAACTGGAATTAAAAGTAGGTCTTGAAGATGTGATTGAATGGCTGCAATCCCATGACAAAACTTGAACAAATGAAGAGTTGCTTTTTATGGATGAACAAAGAAAGTGGTATCTTGAGCTAATATCTACTCCTGGAGAAGATGTTGTGAACATTGTTGAAAGAACAATTAAGGATTTAGGAAGTGAGGTCCAGAAACTAGCAATACATACATGAACTAGATTTAATAGAAATGCAGAGTTTTAGGGGCTACTGAAGATCTGTTGAATAATAATCTTCGTTTTTAACAAGGTCCACAAATGAAAGTTGAAAAACACACATTAATATTCTTGGCATATCAATGCAAACTGTGGGTTTTACATTCTTCAGTTTAGCCTTCAAATTTGTGACATGCTGTGTTTCTCTGTTATCCTTTTTATATCACAGAGTAATTATCACATACAAGCATTCTTCTGGGTTGTATAAATTCAGCAGAATATAAACAATATACTCTGCTTTTATAAACCTTAACATTCTTGAGTAGAAGGGTGTGACTGAATACACTATGTAAGTAAAACATTTAGTATGTTAGGTGGTGACATATTAAGCAAAGTACTTTTTACACAAGAGAGAGAAATGGTGACTGCAATTTTAGATAGGGTAGCTAAGGAAATTATTACTAAAATGATATTTTAAGAAATTCCTGTAGAAAGTAAGACAGCCAGCTAAATGGATATCTGAGAAAGAAGAAATAAACGTGATGAACTCTTTGATAGTAAACTTGGTGTCCATGATTAATTCTACCTGCTAGGGCAGACAAGTTACAATATAAAATATTAGGGAAATTGCTGTTATTTGAGTGACTACTAATTGTAGTTATTGTGTTAACTAATTTTTATATATTATTTCTTTCAGTTACCATGACAACTTTATTGGGTAAACATGTAGAGGAAACTAAGCCTCAGAGAAGTTAAATAACTTGCCAAATTTCTCACAGCCTGAAATAGATGAGTTAACATCTAAATGCAAATACATCTGTCTCAAAAGCTTCTGCTCTTTACTTCTCTGTTTGCGGTCCCGTCATAACCAGTATCATACTGAATCTGGTACCAAAAAGAAAGCCAATTTTCTGATAAGTTGAAAAGTACGATTACAAAATGAGTCAAGAAAATTCTTACTGACTTCAATCATTTCCAGAGCATATAGAAGAAGATAAATAAATTATCTAAATATAACACTAACTGTATTAACATTTTTAATCAGAAATTTGTGCATTACAGTGCAAGAAGAATCACTTGGAGCATTTTTATTTCCAAAACCTTTTGTTACTTCTCTATCCCACAGTTTCAGATTCATTAAATCAGTTTTGTGGCTCAGGGATTTGTTTTATAAGCAAAAGTTTTATAAGCAATTCTGATACACAATAAATATATAACAATCACTGGAGTTAACTTTTTTAAAGGACCTGATCAAAATCACCTAAAAGCAATTTCACCTGAGGGGAAATTAACTTACATAAGAAGAGTTGGGATTCTGGCTTGCATTATTTTCTTTTAAGGACAATACATCTGCTGATAAATAAGCTAAATTACCTTTGTAGACTCTTTATCAACTCTGACCCAGGTAGTGTGCAATTTCCTTTGCAGTGTGTTTCCAGATAGTGCCGATTGGACAATATCAATCTTACAAATTGCATTCACCACATGTTATTTGAAAGGATATGTGAATGTGACCAAGGAATAAGAATGCATCTGCACATTGGAAAGAGAATTAACAGGAGTTTGGAAGAACTAAACTCTCTGTAGCAAAGTTTAAATGTATTAAGCATCTATTTGCTCTACTTAATGTATTAAATTGTTTAAAAGTCTTAATTTTTAAAAATCTATATGACATGATTTATATTTTATGGAGCCCTCTGTCACTTCTGATTGTATTTGAACTTTTAAATAAAAGTTCTTGAGGAAAAATCTGCTTTAATATAAATTCACTTTTGTGAATGACAACTTGACAAGAAATATCAGAATTGTGAAGTTTTGAGGATATTGTCACAAAGACTATCTTTGAAACTAGACAAACAATAGTGATATTATAAAGAAGGTCACTTACTGTGATTTTTGGAATTAAAACTTATCCAAGAGTATACACTTCTACCATATATAGTGAAAGCAATTTATTGCTGCTTTTCAGTATTGGAAAAGAAAAAGTTCATGCTGTCATTGATTGACCTTTTAAAAAGAAAAATGTAGCTGGCTTATGGGTAATAAGAAAGCAATATTTTTTTGTTACCTTTACAAGTAGATTCTTCATTTTTGTCTGTTGCTTAGTTTTTCCATAATTTTATTATAATTTGATCGGATAAACCAATCAATGTCAATTCATCTTATCATATGGATATACAAGACTTTTGGTGCAATACTTTGTACACTGCAAATCTTTAAGAAAAAATAAGTGAGAAGATTTTTTACAATTTGAGTCATTAAATTTTTTTCATTTGGTTAAACCTTATGATGCCTAAAACTATAATAATTTTTATCATTTGTTTTTTTATAAAATGAAAAACTTCATTGTAAAAGTTCAATACTCTTGAATATCTTTGTAGTTATAACAGTAACTTTCTATTGTTCCACTCTGGTAAAAAAAAATATAATTATATCACGTAAAGACAGTGATTGATACAAATATTTATCTGATAAATGATCACATTCATGGTCAGTTTTCACAATTGGATAAGAAATGATTATAAGAGAAGTATGGCTTTTTTTTCTACTCAACATTATCCCCAAATTTCTTCTCTCTTTTATGTTCATATTTTGATCTTCACATCTTTTGTTACACCATACAGTCTACGGAATACTAAATAAGAAAAATTACTCAATTATGCCATGCTACCCTCTGATATTTTCTGAAGACCAATTTTAGCTTTAAATTTATCTGGTTACATTAGTCATTATAATATGTTACTATTATGGTTTTATCTTCCATAAATTAGCTGTTTTTACAAATAGAATGACAAAGGTATTTGTTTCTTGAACACTAATTTTACTTGTATAATTTTGTTCTCTAATCCTTGGCTCTTCTGGTTCAATTTGCTTTTTGAAATTTAGGGCTATGAGTTTAGCGAGCTTTTAGCATAATGAAGAGGACATTTAAAAATATAAACCTAGTGCTTAAAATATTTACTCTAGTCAATGTCAAATAAATGTACTTCATTTCATTTTTAAAATTAGGATTGAATGATGATATAATTAATGATGATATCTTCCACACCTTAATTTGTGCCAGTTGGTATAGAACCTTTCAGTGCTAGACTCTTTTTCAAAAGCTCTAATAGAGTTTAAGTTTAAGTGAATTGAGTTAAGCTTGAGTTAATCCTTTTGAAAACATTGTGCTTTCTTTCTTTAAAAACTGAAATGTAAGCATCTTCTTGTATATTTACATTTTATGTTATTTTGTGATTCATATTTTAATGTTTCCCCTTTTAAGTTCTGCAAATCGCTCTGTTATTGCCAGCGATAGACACAGCTTTTACTGCAGCTAATATTCGATGGCCTGTACCTCCCAATCCAAGAGGCTTCAACAGATTGTATTGGTTATAGCAGCCTTCTATGCTAGGGAGCATCTCCTTCTTGGTTTATTCAAATGCCACTATCAAGGCCAAGGTCTAAATTGTATAGGACACTCAATCCCAAAGTTAAAAAGCCACCTAAAAGATAATACTTTGATTTGCCTATGTTATTAGGCATGGTATGTTCCACTTAGTGCCTATAATCTAGGAGTGCCTTGGGAACACTGTTCTTTATATATGCCTTCAATTTCCCGTCTGTATTATGGAAAGAGAAATGGTGAAAGAGAGTTTGTAAGGTCATGGCTATTTTGGCATCTACCTGTGGTCCATCTTTCTACAGGCTATTTATGGAAGACAGATTTTTTTAACAGCCTATTTAGAGACTTTCAACAAAATTTCGAAGGTACACATTGTCACATGACTTTATAGCAGGCTGAAATGTAAGCAACATCTTATTAGAGAATGGCAAGTAATATTATTTGCAGTAACAGATAAATTCTAATATTTCCATGGGTTATCTCAATAAAAATGTTTCCCATTTAATACTTGGTCCTATGTGCTTTGGAAGATAAGGCATCCAGGGGCCCAGGGCTTTGGTCTACACAGGGCCAGGCTTTTACCACCTTGTATTCCACCCTCCTAAATATGTTTAGTGACCTCTTCAATCAGGCAACAATGAATTAAAGAGAGTCAGGTTTGTAGGAAAGATGTTTTTGTGGACAGTTCTAAAAGTGACACATCATATTCTATTGATCGTAGAATCTTAGCCATATAGTCATACCTAGAAATTAGAGATACAATACAGTTCGGCCAAGTACCTAGTTTATTTTTATGGATAATTTCTATAAAGTACTGTGAATCTCTGTTTGGGGTTTTATAGATAAATTTCTATATAGCATATATGTTTATATAATTTTTATGTCCTTCTTTAACTCTGTTCATATTTAACTAGGTCTCTTGAGATCTGTTAAAAACAATTTAAAGCCTTGAATTTTTTTTATTTTGTTTTTCTACTAAACAATCACTATTATGTGGTAACTTGATATACTTTTATCTTACTTTTTAATCTAAACTTCAACTCTTTAATACAGAAAATTCTTTAAAAGGTTGAAGATTTTTACTCTCCTTTTTTTTCTTGTTTCCTATGAGATTCATTATAGGACAAAAAAAAAAAAAAAAAAAAAAGACGTAGAATGGAGTTTCTATGTCTACCAAAAACAAATTTCTAGTAAAAACTGGTATAAATTGGGTAAAATGTCCTTTATGAAAATACTTCCAAGGAGAAGAATTCCTGTTGTTGTTCCTCAGGGAGCATTGAAGTATAATTACATTTTTTAATTTGTCCCATCTTGGAGGAGTGCGTAAAAAGTAGGATGGAGAGGTGGAAACTCAAACACCCAGTCACTCTCTTCTGCCTCTACATTTTCTTTGTGTTGAAAAAAGTGGCTCTGCAAGCCTAAAAGAACAATGATTAGAAGCAAAATGCGGCATCTCGGGACTTAGAGATGAGCACGCAGAGGCAGTAAGTGGATCCAACAATTACTTCTCAATTCCCAGACACACATAGGAAACACTTCTTCTGTGTCAAAGGAAGAAATTATACAGCAATTTGCTGAAGACAGCAAATAGGTCTCAATTGTTTTTACCCCCAGTGCCTCACCCAGTACAAAACATATAGTAAATGCTAAGTAAACATATGCGGACTGATTGAAAACACAGACATACAAAATTCAAAAGATATGATTAATAAAGCTTTCCAAAATACCTAATTTACATATCAGAAAACTTTGAATCAAATATTATGTTTGTACTTATCTTCTACCAAGTAAGGCTCACATCAGATTAGTATTTAATCAAATAAAAGAAAATACAGTGATTTTTTTTTCTCTGCATGTTCTTGTATCTCTTCTGTACTAGACTCTCCTGTGGATTTCAAAGATTTGCACAGCAGTGATAAAGAGATGGATGAAAGATGTTTATGAAAATAATATTTTATAATTTTATTTTCTTAATTCAAACTCAAAAGTGGAAACAAGTAAAAGAGAGAAGGAATACTGTCATTCTCCTACATCAATTTTCAGTGTAGCAAATAAGTAATTTTCCACAATTATCTTTACCTTCTTATACTTCAGTGAGTTATTTTTTTCATTTTTTTGGAAGAGAAAATTAACTAGTTGTTCAACATGCATTTTTGTTAATTCATAAAACATGATCTGCAATTTGTATGCACCAAACACAGTGTATTAGGGTTTCAAAAACATGCAGTAACTTATTCTGTTTTTCCCATGCTTCCTTAATTTTTGCTTCATCAATTACTTTCCTTCTCTTTCTTCTCTTCTTCTTATTCAAAAGGTACATGTATATAGATTATACATAAAGCCAACAAAGAGCATGTTAAGCCTAAACTATTGTCACTAGAAAGTTTATAATGCCAATTTTTAAGCCTGTGAGATGTTACTACAAATATTTCTATTTTTTTTTCTTACTTTTAGACAAGGGGAAACCAAGCATTTCAATGCTGTGAATGTAAATGTTGATTTAAACTTTTCTAATCAACATTTTTGAATCCCACATTTGCCTTTACATATTGATAATGCAGACATTTTCCTTTTGATAAGTTATCTGTAAAAATGTATACACAGTAATCATGGTATATATTTATTAACGATTTTATTTATTTAACCTGACACTTGACATAGAGCTGGGAAAAGAAGAAAATTTTGGTTCAAGAAATAGCTACAGAATTACTTCAGTAAGAACTTACCATGTCAAAATAAAATTGTTTAGTACTTTTGTGGGTATTTTCAAGCATTACAAATTTAAGATAATTATAAGAGGCTTGAGAAAGAAAAAAAAAAATACTGGATTTGGTAACTGGTCATTGATAAAATTCCTTTTAAATTAAAAATGGAATCTTATAGAAATTATTTCTTAGTACCAGACAATGATTACCTTTCTGATGCTTAGCGTGTATAATATATTTGTGTAAATTAAATTTTCAATAGGAATTTGCCCATCCCTAGAATTTTTCAAGGTGAGACTAGATGATCACCTGTTAGAAAGGGTAAAGATTTTTCAATGGATAAAAGTATGGATACCAGATACTTATTTCTAAATATTATCAGTTCGTATTAGTTTTTACCTTAAAATCTTTGATTTTTCCTCTTTGCTTTGAGGACAGAGTACAAAACACTTTAAATCATTTTCTAAATCTGTCTACAATTAGACTCATTGATTTCCTTATCCTCTTATCTTACCAATCACCAACTTAAATTTTTGGCTTCAACTATTTTAAGTTATTAGTTCCCCAAATATACCATAAACTTGCCTTCAGCTGGTGTAAAAGCTGTTCAGTTATTTTTATCCTTTTTTACTCTTTCATTTTGTCTATATCTACAAATCTCCTACATGTTACTTTCCTTCAGATGATTGTCCAGCAGATATTCTGAGAAGGGGATCAATGACTTTCTTATGTAGTCCCATAGCATCTAGTCTTGAAAGGATGATAACACTCCAACCACTGACTTTTCCCATTACCAAGTCTGCATTGCTCCACTAGATTATAATAATCTTAAATAATTGTGTGTTATTCATTTCTGTCTCCCCAACAACTGTCAGAGTGTTATACACTCAGTATTCCACAAGTAGTATATATACATACTCAAAGAGTCACATTTTAGTATAGGGAGGATTGATGAGGTCATTTATTTTCTGATGTGCCAAAGGAAGTTTTATGTTATAATGGTAGGTGCCAGAAATGACTCTATTGGCTAAACAAGGGGCTTAAAACCACAGCAGAATATGGCAATTACTGATCCCATCATATGCTTATCATAGTGAAATTTGACCTTTTGATTTACCAATCTATTCCCTCCTTTATTGCTCTGCGGAGGATCTTTGACAAATCAATTGGCTCATTTTTAAGCCAACAGAGTATTTCACATTCTTAAGAGTAAAACAATGGCTAAAAATGTATTAAAAATTAATTCTTAAAATATTTTTTTTTTATTTGGAAATATGTCAGCAATGCTTATTATGGAAGAATGAATCCACAGTTCCAATGATGAAAATATTTTATTGAAATACAACTCTTATATTAAGATATGAACTCAATTAGTCTCATTAAAACCTTCTTTAATTTTGATCTCACTGCCTACTCATTTTCTGCCAATAAAACTTCTTAAATTTGCAATTCATAATCTATATCTAAATACAATTAAATTCTTCTCAATGCATTTTCTCTGCATTGAGCTACATTTTTAATTATGTGTGTCTTATACTATTTCTTTATAGCCTAATGTTGTACTTTTTACTAGTTCATTTTTCTAACTGAAGATATTAATGAGATAACTGTTTACATTTATATTTCTAAAACTGATTTTTTAAATTACATAAAATATGAGTATGGATTTATTACATTTGATGTGATGAAAAAATACATACATCTCAGTCTCAGTCATTAATTCTTGAGGACTAAATCCTATCTATACTTCCCAGGACCTGAAAAAGGAAGAGCTCAATAAATATTGGTTTAATTAATGTAAAAAAAAAAAATGAAGGGGCACATGTATTAAACTGTGAACTTGAAGTTATCAGTTATATTCTCATTTGACTGAAAGATCCTAAATTGTTAAATTGTCCATTTATATTTAAGTACTGCATTGTTGACATAAATACATAATAATAATTTATAAAATAATTGGTGAAAAGAAAACTCCAAATTCTCTGTTCCATTCTTCTTTCCAACTGCTTTTTTTTCCTTTTTTCTTTTTTTTCACTGAGAGTAAAAGGAGGCACTTATAGCAAACCGTGTTTTGTTTCAGTTAGTAGAGTACATGTTTTATCTATTTCCTCCTGTTTATTACATGAATGTTAAGATCTCTACCTTGACCACGGTAGTATATCACAAAAAGTAAAAGTGTCATGGAAATGTCAACAACTTTTTTTTAAAGACAAAGCAGTCCAGGCGCAGTGGCTCACACCTGTAATCACAGCACTTTGGGAGGCCAAGGCTGGCAGATCACTGCGTCAAGAGATCGAGACCATCCTGGCCAACGTGGTGAAACCCCTTCTCTACTAAAAATACAAAAATTAGCCGGGCGCAGTAGCAAATGCCTGTAGTGCCAGCTACTTGGGAGGCTGAGGCAGGAGAATCATTTGAACCTGGGAGGCAGAGGCTGCAATGAGCTGAGATTGCGCCACTGCATTCCAGCCTGGCGACAGAGCGATACTCTGTCTCAAAACAAAACAAAACAAACAAACAAAAACAAAGCAAACGATTTTATTAAATACACATAGAGATAGAGTGTTGTGTTAGTTCAAGTTCCTCCAGCACAATGCCTGAGACAAGGACTCGGGTGTGGGTAGTTTATTTGGAAGGTAATCCCACGTGCCTTACTGATGGCATCTTTATTGAGAGGCAGACTGAATGCCTCTCAAGTCATCCAGTTGAAAGATGAAAGGCTGAAACACTACCTACCAGAGTCTAACTGCTAGCTAGTGCTGTAGAGCTGTTCCCCACTCTGAGATGAAATTTCTTCAGTGTCTAGAGCTGCATAAGCCTTGGTGGAGGTCCTGGGAAACATTGAAAAGTCAGAAACGCGCTTGAGGTTGGTGCTTATAGTCAAGCTAAATGAGTACTTTTGGAAGAGTTGAGTGAAATCAGAGATGGTCCAAAGAGATGTGACACTGGCACCGAGATCACCTGCACAACAGTCTTCAATGGGACGGACTGAAGAGTGAATGACACACACACAAATCCTACTCTTCAGGAGCTTCTGATATGGTAACGTTAAAATATGCAAGACTTGGTTATTAAACATATGGTTTACTGTTTAATTGAGGTTCTAAAATAGAGAATTATTTTTAACACTCCACAACAAAACTTTGACTAAAAAGCATTTACCTCTGCATGACAGTATTCTCCTTCTGGGCAACAGAAAAAGGCACTGACATTCGGTGATAAGAAATAGTGCTAAGATATTATTATTAATTATTTATCAATATCTTCATAATCAGACCAAGCACGGCAGCTTATGCCTGTAATCCCAGCACTTTGGGGGCTGAGGTGAGCCAACAGGTGGTCCTGACATCAGCTGATGTCAGGAGTTCAAGACAAGCCTGGCCAACATGGCAAAACTCCATCTCTATTAAAAATACAAAAATTACCTGGGTATAGTAATGTGTGCCTGTAATCCCAGCTCCTTGGGAGACTGAGGCAGGGGAATCTCTTGAACCAGGGGGCCAGAGGCTGCAGTGAGGTGAGATTGTGCCACAGCACTTCAGCCTGGATGACAGAGTGAGACTCTGTCTCAAAAAAAAAAAAAAAAGAAAAGTCTTCATAATCAGAACATAACAGGTATATGCAGATAAGCATATTATTTTAGAATAGTGAAATTTTTCGTATATAACTTTAATAGTATCTTCCCTGAAGAAAAATGAGAATAATGTGTTTAAAAATTACTTATCTTGAAGACATATTTCACTTTTACTGCTTCATCGGGAATTCCATAATTGGCAGCCTAAACAAAAGCGTGCTACATTTATCATCTAAAATTGTTCTCATTTTCCATGTATTTTAAACTACTTAAAGGTGGACTATTGTATTCAAATATTTTTCATGTTGGACAAAAGAAGAGCTGGTTTAGGTATCCAATGCAATTATAAGGTCTACTATGCAAATAAAAATTATATCTTTATAATGAATTAATTACTAATGCTAATGATAAAAAGCAATACCACCAACATTAATAATATTAGTTAATATTTATTGAGCACTTACCACGTACTAGTTATTGTACTAAATTATTTGCTTACCTTATCTAATTTAACCCCTCCACAATTACACTAAGTAGATACCATTATTGTAATATAAAGTCATTACTGAAAATTACTACTAAATACAATTAAGAATGAGGGTTCCTCATTTTTCTCAGAGTAAAAGCAAGTAGCTATGTATCGGCATATGTTGCACACTGAAAATTACTTGATCACACTTCTCTTCCACCTTTCTCTTACCCCATTGTAGAAACCCTGGCCAACTTGCTCATCCCAAAGCAAACCAGGCATCTCTTATGTACTGGATGTTCCATCTACTTGGATCAACTTTGGCAAAAGGACGTGTGACTTCTGTCTTCCACTCCTTCTATTCTTTGTTCATATTAAGCTTGCACCTTCTTAATGAGGCCCACACTCATCACTGCATTTACAATTTTAATCTACTCACTCTCCTCCATTCCCCTAACCTTGTCCCTCTCTGTTTTTCCTTTATGACTTGTCACCTTCTAGCATATGGTGCTAGAACTGAGAAATATTCTGTTAGAACTGAGATTGGCAAACTATATCCCGTAGGCCAACTTCAGTCCAACTCCTTTTTTTCCTAAACAAAATCCTATTGGAACAAGGAAATGCTCATTCAATTATGTATTATCTATGGCTATTTTTGTGATACAGTGACCAAGTTGAATAGTTGCAGCAGCAATTCTTGACCTGCGAGGCTGAAAATGTTTACTCTAGGACTTTTCACAGAAAAATCTGCTGACCCTCGTCACAGTAGACATTTCAATAGGTGAGAGGATCATTCTTTGTTCACATCTGTATTCCAATGTCTTGAAAAACAAATTAAAATTTTTTTGAATAAATTAATTATTTAGCCCATTCTTCTCTATTAGACACCCATATACTAGTACTATTATAAATACTTTGTCAAATATCAACATAATGGACGAGGAAGATTTTAAGGCAGACAAAATAACATACTTTTAAAAAGAATTTAGGGCCGGGCGCGGTGGCTCAAGCCTGTAATCCCAGCACTTTGGGAGGCCGAGACGGGCGGATAGAGAGGTCAGGAGATCGAGACCATCCTGGCTAACACGGTGAAACCCCGTCTCTACTAAAAAAATATAAAAAATTAGCCGGGTGTGGTGGAGGGCGCCTGTAGTCCCAGCTACGGAGGCTGAGCCAGGAGAATGGCGTGAACCTGGGAGGTGGAGCTTGCAGTGAGCCGAGATCGCACAACTGCACTCCAGCCTGGGCGACAGAGCAAGACTCCTTCTCAAAAAGAAAAAAAAAAAAAAAAAAAAGGAATTTAGGTACAGTTGATTCATCATATAACTGGATAGATAAATTTGACTTTTTTTATGCTAGAGTTTGTTACTGAAATATTTTTCTGACGTATGGATCTTGACTTTCCTAATGACAAAATCAGTATCTTTTAAAGTCCAACTAAGGGCTCATCTTTCTTTTTTCAATTCCTTTTCCAATTACTTTAATCTAAAATGTATAGGATCTGTTTTAATTTCTCTATCCCCTAGTAATTCCAATATTAGAGTGAGCATTTAGTTACATGCTAACTCAAAACCCTGATAGCAAATTTTTTACAGATGTAGATATAGTACTCAATAGTAAAGACTTGGAATCAACCCAAATGTCCATCAGTGACAGACTGGATTAAGAAAATGTGGCACATATACATCATGGAATATTATGCAGTCATAAAAAAGGATGAGTTTGTGTCCTTTGTAGGGACATGGGTGCAGCTGGAAACCATCATTCTTAGCACACTATCACAAGAACAGAAAACCAAATACCGCATGTTCGTTCTTATAGGTGGGAGTTGAACAATGAGATCACTTGGACTTGGAAAGGGGAACATCACACACCGGGGCCTATTATGGGGAGGGGGAAGGGGGGAGGCATGGCATTGGGAGTTATACCTGATGTAAATGACGAGTTGACGGGTGCTGACGAGTTGATGGGTGCAACACACCAACATGGCACAAGTATGTAACAAACCTGCACGTTGTGCACATGTACTCTAGAACTTAAAGTATAATAATAAAAAGAAAAAAGAAAAAAAAAAGTTCTGAAAGACAGTTTCTGGAAGTTTCCATTTAAAAAAAAATCTTCCACCTTTAAGACAATCTCTAACGCTGCCCAAATAGATTATGTTAATGAAAGATGTTTATAATTTCCTCCTTTTTTGAAAATGATTTATTACAAAAAAATTCTTGAACAGCAAACCTTCCCCTGAATGTACTTACAATTCTTCTGAACACGTTCTGACCATCTTTATTTCATATGATCTCTTGGTGTTCTCAATGCAATTACTAAATGTTGCCACAATTGGAAACCTATATAGTTTTCTCCTTTGAGTTATATAATCATCTGTATGAAATTTATCTCCTTGATTATAATTATTTTAGACACCTGATGGCAAGAAACATGTCCTTTTTTAAAAATATTACATATTACCCTTAAAACAGTACTTTATTAGATGTTCAAAAACATTCTGAATGAATGAATCATGAAAAATAATGAAAAATAAATTTATCATGTAACACACACTTGACTCATGGTTGAAATATTTGTTCTATCTGGTTGGCACTTCCAGCAGATAGCTTCATCCTTTGCTCTCTCATGTCTTTCCAAAGTCTATTGAACATTATCTTAGACTTTCTGGGACTATCCTATATAAGAAAACAAACCAGGTCCCCCCTTTGACCCTTGCAATACATCGTCCTACGTTACTTATTCTCATAACCCTTATACTCTGAATATTATCTCATCTTTCTATTATCTATTGTCTATTTATCACTCCCAAACCTAGAATAATGTTCTCATGAGGGGCAAAGATTTTAATCTGCTTTAATTTTTCTGTTTCCCTAGCATATCAAATAGTGTCTAACATAAAGTAGATATTTTATAAATACTTTTTATTTATACTACCAACTGCACCTTTCCAAAAATAGTAGAATAATGACCAAATGATATTTCAGTCTTTCTTAAATGTTAACTTGTTGTGTCATTTACTCCATGACTCTTAAGTGTAGAATATGTGAATAAAATATTATTTAAATTTAGCTATTAATTTCAAGTTACAACTGGCTTTGTTTGGCTCCTATTTGAAAGTAATAAACTGAAATTTAAATACTTCAAAGTGTTGCCTTATCCTTTTATGGGAGACTTGTAACCCAATAATTAATTCAATATTTATTAAGAATATTGATAAGCATTTTCTCAGTTATAAGTGGGAGCAAAACATTGAGTACTCATGGACACAAAGAAAGAAAAATCAGAATTGGGGCCCACATGAGGGTGGAGGGTGGGAGGAGGGTGAGGATCAAAAAACTACCTAGTGGGTACTATGCTTATTATCTGGGTGATGAAGTAATCTGTACACCAAATCCCTACCAAACCCATATAATATGCAATTTACCTGTATAACAAATCTGCACATGTACCGCTGAAACTAAAATAAAAGTTAAAAAAGAGACTATTGGTATATAATTTTTATAAATTTCTGTGAAATACCTAGAGGAGATAATCTCATTTTTTATAAAGGAATACCAATAGAAAATGTTTTCCTTTTACTTTTGCCATTAAATTATTTAACTAATGAAAATTTAGAGACAATTAACAATTTTATTTAAAATGTTGATTATGAAAATGCTACCTAAAGGCTCAAAGATTTTAGGGCATTACAAAGATACTCATTTTAGATTAAGGAAGAATAAGCGCAGCCCTTATTCCTGTGATGCTTCCATTTCCTTTATTTATTTTTATTTTCATTTTTCTCAAATTTATATTTTTATTTATTTATTGACAGGGTCTCGCTCTGTTGCCCAGGCTGAATTGCAGTGGTACAATCATACTTCATTTCAGCCTGTAACTCCTGGGCTCAAGTGATCCTCCCACCTCAGCCTCCCCACTAGCTGGGACTACTGGTGTGCACCAACATGCCTGGCTAATTATTTCTATTTCTGGTAGGTAGAGGGTCTCACTTTTTGTTGTCCAGGCTGGTCTCAAACTCCTGGCTTCAAGCAGTCTTCCTGACTCACACTCCCAAAGTATTGGCATTATAGGCATGAGCCACTGTACCCGGCTCCCTTCTTTTTACTTTTCATGTGAGTTGGGGCAATTTCAACACAGAGGAGTATGAAATACACAAAATCTAACAACCAACTAGTATTTAAATTGTTTTATGCCTATCCACAGAACCTTGTAGAGAAACTATGCATCTAACTACCTGGAAGAAGCTTTCTATGTACCGTGTAAATGCTCTATGTATCATATTGCTCTAATTTGAGCCATGGGCTGATTGGAGGAGAGGAGGCTCTTGGCTCCATGGGAGTGCAACCAATGTATTAGATGACCACCTGGCTCAAGGAGCTGTCTTGGAGCAATCAGATATAGTTCTTGAATATATAAAGCAAAAAGCACAGGCAATTTTAGAAGACAATGGTACATATGCAAACTTTGAGCTCATTCAATTATTTATTGATTACACAAATGTTTTTTGAACCCCTGCTACATGCCAACTGTTATCCCAAACACTGGGGATAGAACAGTAAATAAAACAAAATGTAAATTTAATACATCCATAATTATATATTCTAATGAAAAGAGAAAAAAATAACAAAGAAATAAATAAAATACCTAGTATGTCAGAAGGTGATTACAAAAACCACAGAAATAAACTGAGTGGAATAGGAGTATAGGAAGTACAGAAGATGGGGTATTGCCTCATAGACCAAATAAATATATTAAGATTTGATGTTGGGAAATGAGGCATGACCCAGGAGACCTGCGCTTTCTGTGATGTTTCATATTAACAGATAAAATGAGTAATGGAATTGATTTTTATGATTATTTTATATCTGTTACTGAAGATGAGGTTGTAAGTGTTGGAGGAGAGGTGGGCAGTGGCGGACTTGCAGAAGCACACAGAGTTCTGAGAAATCTGCTTAATTTACCAAATAACTATGTTAAACCAAAGAAAGGTCAAGTTTATCTAGAGCAGGCAGAGCTGCTGAGCACCTTCTCGGTTGCTGTCAATGGAGGTGTGGGTAAATGTAGGGAAGGCAGCCTCATCTGGAGCACGTGTTGCCCTGGGGCACCTTGGAGATCTCTTGACTGTTATAATAAACAGTTGGGTTGGAAAGTTGAGTGGAACATATAAAATATAATAAAGCAAATATCTAAAACCCTGGAAAAAGGAATTTGCAGATTTTCTCTCCAGATTCTGCCAGTGTGAAGAAAGTGAGTGTGATTTTGTAAGTTGAAGTTCTAAAAAAAAGTGACTGCTATGGAAAATGTGGAAATGCCAGACATAATATTTTGTCAGTGGTTTCCATTCAGTTAATTACACACTTTATTATTCAAAGAAACTGAGATAAACATCGCTGACTTTCTGTGATTCCTGAAACTTCCTGAGTTTTCGGAATATTGGTAGTTTTCAGTGACCTTTTTCTTCTAGCCCCTCCACATATTTTGTAAGCACCTAATTCCCTGTGTTAAATCCTTTCCTGCCTGAAAAAAAATATATATATATATGTATATATATATATACACACACACACATACACACACACACACACACACATACACATAATTAAGTCTGCTTAGGTCTACCTTGGCTCATATGGCAATGGGGTTTAATTTAATAACAAAATCAAGCAGACAAGCAGCGTGAGGCAGAAGTAAAGAATATCATGTTGATTCTGATGAAAGAGAGGACATTACCTGTTTCCTGATAACATTTTTTTCCCCATAAATACCTTTTTTACTTCATTTTCTGATCACAGGTTGATATCTGTGTCTTTATAGTTAGCTCCTTTATTCTAGCCCATTTGAGTGGTTTCCTTTTAATGATTGCTATGCTAATTGGCTAGGGTTGCATAATAAAGTATACAGATTGGGTGGCTTAACCAATAGAAATTCTTAAAGCTCTGGAGACAGGAAGTCCAAAATCTAGGAATGTCAGAAGGTTTGGTTGCTTCTGAGGGTCACAAGGGAAGATTCTGTTTCAGGATGTTCTTAGCTTGTAGGTGACCATATTCTCCCTTTATCCTGATATTGTCCTCTCTCTGTGACTTCCTGTGCCCAAAATTCCTTTTCTTAAAAGTACACCAGTCATGTTAAATTATGGTTCATCTCTACAATCTAATTTAAAAATAATTACCTTTTTAAAGACCCTCTCTCCAAATATAGTCACATTCTGAGTTACCGGGAGTTAAGACGTCAACGTATAAATTTTACGAGTGACAAAATTTAGCCCATTATAGTTACTAAAACAGTATTTATTCTGAAACCTCAGAAAATTACTTTCAAGACATAGAATAATATTTCTAATTGAAACATATTTATAGAATTCTTATCATAGTCCAAGATCTCTGCACAGCATATATATAACTTATAAAACAACTATAGAAAGTCATTATGTTTTTATCTTCATTTTATATGGTACTCAATTAAGGGTCTGAGATGTTAGGTAACTGGCCCCATGTCACATATCTATTCTGATATCAGTTAACAGTGAGCTATTTTGGATGGCTGTAAATGGGGCAGGAAGAGATGGAAGATACACTATCAGAGATAATAATAGCAATGATCTCATTGAAACCAATAGTTTCCACCCTTATAACTTGAAAATTGTATGTTGTCATACCTGGAAATTGTTTTGCTATTGAGAATTATGTTTCTTGGTTTATTTGTTTTTGTATTTTTGCTTCTTGTTCTTTGCCTTTCTACCCATCTGATGACATTATTTTAGAACTTCCCAGGCCACATGTGTAATTTTGAAGCGTCGATGTTGATAATCTGGAAAATGTCAATAGTGAATTTACCAAAGGATCTAAATTCGTCTTATAGAACCAATATTGACATATACTGCTACAAGAAATGTATTAGTTTGAAATAATATGATTTTTTTATTTTATAAAATTCTCTGGGAAGAATTTGGCATGATTGATCCACATTCGGTGGAAAGCCATAAGCTGCGAAGACAGGGAGGAAGAGAGACAGAAAGAGAGAAAAAGAGTTTCTGTAGTTCAGTATTTCAGAAAATAGTAGACATTTGTTTTCACAATGATTTATTTGGTATCATAGTAAGTGAAACTGCTAAAGAATCCTCAGATTTACTAAACAAAACAAAACTTACCTATATAATGATCACCTTGAGTTGGAAAAGGGAGAGGCTCAATAAAACTATCTTCACTCAAAAGTTTACTCTGTGATTAGGAAGTCTCCAAAGTTAGTCATTCACACAAAAACTATACGAATCACTATAAAAGATGTTTAAATTTTTATTTCTATGGTTCACTAATACACTTGTTTTGAGCAAGTTATTAGTTTTGTCACTTGAGCCAGTACAAATACATGACATAACTATTTTGTGCCCAGAATCTTCTTAGGTACCAGAAGAAACACAAAGGAAAATCTATACTTCAATTCTTACCCCAACTGAGTTACTGTCTTCTGAAGTCAAAGATCAGTGTTTATTAACACAATAAAATACTATCAATTTGGGTGACTTTAACAGTAATAAAAAAACTCTCCAACTATTTCAATAAAATACCTCGTTATACATTTTCCTTGAATTCTAGATTTTGAAGTATTTTCCAAAAAAATTGACTTCTACTCCCAATTAAAAATAAATAAATTCCTAAATACTTGGAGTGATAATCATGTCTTTTATTGTTCTTGTGTTTCTTATACGTATGGCTAATGTAAATTATGGAAATCAGCACTAACTTTAAGAACAAATAAAAAATGATGTGTATAGATGCCCATGAGTAGAAGTTTCTGAGCAATGTGAAACATATGAACTCTAAAAGAAAAGTAGGTTTTCAATAAGAGTTGGACAAATAATTATGAAAAGTGAATGCAATCACATTGGCCGTTATTTTAAGTCATTTGTATATTACTCTGTATGCATAAGAAGCGATGATATTTCCTTCCTGCCATGTGTGAAGGAAGTGCTAGAGATATGGATGGTGATTAAAAGATAAACTTGGCTTTAATCTATACCTTTTCTTTGTTGCCAATTGATTGCCAGCTCCAAGAGTTAAAAGAATGTCAGCCTCATAGTGGGCCACATAAAGGGGCAACCTGATGAAATAGAAGAGAAATAAAAATCCCATTGCAAGATGATTATGGAATCATGTACAAACCTTTAAAGGTTAATGAGCTCTCTAGAGAAGATGAATTATGCTGTGGAATCTGTTGTCTGCCCATAATCCATTTTCAACATAATCCTAGTTGTGAAGATTTGACATATTACAGTAATTTGAGGTGAATGTTAACTGTGAAAATGGTAATTGAAGTAATGCAAGCTCCACTGATGTTAAAAGAAACATCATTCGGTCAAGATATGAAACAGAAGAATTTAAAATTTAGTGGTTAGAAAACCCAGAGCACACGTTAATGATCAAAAGGTAAAGTAAATGACGAAAGAATTGATCTATGATTTCATTCATTTAGGTATGAAACAAAGTGAGACCTATCTTTTCATTCCTCTTTTATATGAATTTTCAAGTATATCACTAAGCAAATTACTTTGTTTAGATAAATAGTGTAATGATAGGAAAAGACAAATGATACAAAGAAGAAAATGTGTAGCAGAACAAATTTGAAGCACCTAGGTAGCTTTAACTGAAAGCAGAGGAATGCAGCATGATGTGAGTTCGAGACAGTCCATTTCTCTTTTGTGTTTTCTCTAAGGTCACACACTCTATGGGAAGATGAGGACTTACCATGCACATTTACTAGGGGTAGTTAATTCATTAATTAGGAAAATGAGTTCACATAAAAATAGTTTGTAAAATTAAATTGGTGAAATTAGTAAAATTATTATTTCATATAAAAAAGGTAAGCCTCTCAAAAGATTTTTGTTTTTGTGCATATGCTATGAAATTTTAATAAAATTGTGGGGTTTGCAGAGGACATTTATTATAGAAAACATTAAAAAAAAGCCTGAACTTTAATTTCAGACACTGCTGTCCCACTAGCTATAGCTGGCTCAGGAATAAAATCTTCCAGCCCTTCTTCTCTGTTAAGAGTGTATATCCATGTTACCTCCCCTCTGGATTCAGCAGGTATTTAATCTTCAATATTGTCACTACCAGAGGATAGTTCCAAAACTAGTATTATTTTGTTATGTGAGGCAATATAATTTCCCTTTCTGTAAATATCCACAATCTAGACTAAGTACTACCTTTTCACCACTTTCTTTTTTATAACATTTTTCTCCTACACACAAAGAGTTATTGACCACTGAACAGAACTGATTTTTGACTTATGACGTAGATATGAGATTGTCATTCCTTTTTATTCAACAACTTTATTGAGCTATAATTATCATATAATAAACTGCACATCTCTTAAGTCTGCAACTTAATATGTTTTAACATACTAATATAATTGGAAAACTATTACCATAATTAAGAAAATGAATGTATCAGTCACCCCCCAAAATTTATCTGTGCACCTTCGAGTGACCTCTTTCTTGCCTCTTCCTACCCCTTACTGCTACCAGACAAACTCTGATCTGTTTTCTATCACTATGGATTAATTTATTACCTTAGGATTAAAATAAATGAAATCATATGGTATGTATTTTTTTAAGTCTGGCTTCTTTTACTCAGAATAATTACTTTGAGATTCATCCATAGTGAATATGTATTGTAGCATGTATAAATAGTTCATTTATTTTTATTTGCTGAGTACTAGTTCATTATGTGGGTACATCATAGTTAGTTTATACATTCACACATTGATGGACATTTATGTAATTGCCAGTTTGGGGCTGCTGCCAAAAAAGCTCCAGTAAACATTTGTTATTCATATATTTTACAAACATATAAAATTTCATTCCTCATGGACAAAAACCTAGAATTGAAATTGCTGGGTCATATGGTAGATGTACCTTTAACTTTTCCAAATAAATAATTCCACACAAAATGGTGTTAATAATTAATGTATACAAATTGATGGGTTTCAACATAATTATACACATGTGAAACTATCACCACAATTTATGCTATAAATGTATTCACTACATTCAATAAGTTCCTTCTCATGATGATGATGATGACGAATATGCTAATAATGATGATGAATAATATGCCAATAATGATGATGATGAATTATATGCTAACAATATTTAGCAGAAGATCTACAGTCAGCAAAATGTTTAATTATACAGTACAGTATTAACCATAGTCATTGTGCTGTATAGTATTTTTCTAGGGCTAATTTATTTAATGTAACCAAAACGTTTTACACTTTGACTAATAACTCCCATTTTCCTTATTCTAGGCCCTGGAAAATAGCATAATACTGTCTGCTTTTCTGAGTTTTACTGCTTTAGATTTATAATATAAGTGATATGATATAGTATTTGTCTGCCAGTGTCCGGTATATTTCACTTAGGAATTATTGTTGTAATATAACATTCTATATTATGACATTATGTCCTAACGTAATATTCACAGAGGCAATTTTTGTCTCCCAGTTTCATCTGTGTTGTTGCAAGTAGCAGAATTTCCTTTTTATTAAGGCTGAATATTTTATTGTACATAAATACTATATTTTTTAATCCTTGTTTCCATCCATGGAGATTTATGTTGCTTCCATGTCTTGGCTACTGTGAAAAATGCAACAATGAACATGGAAGTGCAGATATCCATTTGAGATGCTGAATTCAATTCTTTTGGATACATATCAAAAAGTAGAATTGTTGGATTATATGGTACTTCTATATTTAGTTTTTTGAGGAACACCCATATTGTTTTCTGCAGTTGCCGCACCAGTTTACATTGCCACCAACAGTGTGCAAGGATACCCTTTCCTTCATGTGTTTGTCAAAATTTGTTATTTTTTATTTATTGGATGAAAATGATCCTAACAGATGTGAGGTGATATCTCATTGGAGTTCTTATTTGCATTTCCCTAAATGATTAGTAATGTTGAGCACATTTTCATATATCTGTTGGTCATTCCTGTATCATTTTGCAGAAATGTCTATTCAGTTTCTTTGTCCATTTTTAAATCAGGTTGTTTGCATTAATTGTTGTTGTTTTTGCTATTGAGTTATAGAAGTTCCTTGTATATTCTGGATATTAATCCTTTCGAAGATATGTGGTTAGCAAATGTTTTCTCTTATTTCATAGGCCGATCTTTTATTTTGTTGATTGTTTCATTTTCTGCACAGAAGCTTTTTTGTTTAATGTAATACCACTTTTCTCTTTTTAGTGTCACATTTTACACTTTTGGTGTCATATAAGAAACAATTGCCACAGTCAATATTCAGAAGCTTTTTCCTCATGTTTTCTGCTAGGACTATTTTTGTTTCAGGTCTTATGTTTAAGTCTTCAATACATTTTGAATTGATTTTTGTATATAATATGAATAAGGATCTAATTTTATTATTTGACATGTAGATATTCAGTTTTCCCAGCATCATATCTTACAGACTGTCCTTTCCTCATTATGTATTCTTGGTTTTACTGAGAAAAATCAGTTGACTGTATAGTGTGGGCTTATTTTTTGGTTCTGCATTATGTTCCATTGGTCTATATATCTATTTTTATGTCAATATCACACTCTTTTGATTACCGTAGCTTTGTAATATGTTTTGAACTCAGGAGATGTGATGCCTCTAATTTTGTTCTTATTGCTCAATATGTCTTTGTCTCTTAGTGGTGTTCTGTGGTTCCATAAAAATGTTACATATTTTTTCTATCTCTGTAAAAAAAATCCACTGGTATTTTGATAGGGATTACGTTAAATCTGCAGATCCCTTTGGGTACTATGAACATTTTAACAATATTTAATTCTTCCTATCCATAAACACAGAACATCTTTTAATTTAATTGTGTCTGATTTAATTTATTTTGTCAGTGCTTTATAGTTTATAATGTACCTGACTTTTTCTTCCTTGGTTAAGTTATTTTAAAGTACTTTAATCTTTCTGATGGTAATGTAAACAGGATTGTTTTCTTTATTTTTCACATAATTGAGTTAATGTATAGAAATGAAACTAGTAATTTTCATATGTTGTTTTGAATCTTGCAACTTTGTTGAATTTGTACATTAGTTCTAATAGTTTCTTGGTGGTATCCTTAGGGTTGTTTAGATATGATTATGTTATCTGCAAACAGATACAATTTTCCTTTTTCCTTTCCAATTTAGATGACTTTTGTTTCTATTTCTTCCCTAAATGCTCTGGCTAGAACTTCTAATACTATGTTGAACAGAAATTATGAGAGTGGGTATCTTTGCCCTATACCAATTCTTAGACAAAAAGTTTTGTTTTTCACCAATGAGTATATCGTTAGCTTTGGACTCTTCATTTCTAGCCTTTATTGTATTGAGGTAAGTTCCTTCTACATCTAATGTCTTGAGAGATTTTATCATGAGAAGGTGTTAAATTTTGCCAAATGATTTTATGCATCTATTAAGATGGTGATAGGATTTTCATCTTTCATTCTGTTAATGGGATGGGTTGCATTTATGGATTTGCATTTGTTGAATGTTGTATCCCAGTGATAAATCCCCTTTGTTTTTGTATTAGTCTGTTTTCTCACTGCTATAAAAAAACTGCCCAAGACTGGGAAATTTATAAAGGAAAGAGATTTAATTTACTCGCATTTCAGCATGGCTTGGGAGGCCTCAGGAGACTTACAATCATAGCAGAAGGTGAAGTTACCTTCTTTGCAAGGCAGCAGGAAGGAAAAGTGCTGAGTGAAGTGGGGAGAGCCCCTTATAAAACAATGACATCGCATGAGAACTCTCTCATTAACATGAGAACAGCATGGAAAACTGCCTCCATGATCCAATTACCTGGTCTCTACCTTGACACGAGGGGATTATGGAAATTATAATTCAAGATGAGATTTGAGTGAGGACAAAAAGCCTAACCACATCAGTCATCATACGCTTCTGCTGTTGAATTCCGTTTGCTAGATTTTTTTTTTAAAGGATTTTTTTGCATCTGTGTTTTTCAGGGATATTGGCCTGCAGGTATTTTTGTCATGTCTTTTTCTGGTTTTGGTATTAGGGTAATATTAGCATCACAAAATACTTTGGAAGTTTCACTCTTCAATTTTTTGGAAGAATTTAAGAAGAACTGATACTAATTTTTAAACGTTTGACAGAGGTCAGGTGTGGTAGTTCACACTTGTAATCCTAGCACTTTGTGAGGTGTAGGTGGAAGGATTGCTTGAGTTTAGGAGTTTGGGACCAGCCTGGAAAATATAAGGAGACCCTGTTTCTACAAAAAAATAACTAAAAATAAGCAGCCAGGCATGTCTGTAGTCCCAGCTACTCTGGAGGTTAAGGCCGGGAGTCCTCACTTGAGCCTGGGAGGTCAAGGCTGAAATGAACAATGGTTATGCCACTGCACTCCAGTCTAGGCAACAGAACAAGGCCACACCTCTAAAAAAATTGAAAGTAATAATGAAAAACTAAATATTTGCTAAGATTTATTCATAAAGCCATCTGGTCTTGGGCTTTCCTTTGTTGGAAAGTTTGTTCATTCGGGCTTTCTATTTCCACTTCATTCAGTCCTATAAAGTTGTATGTTTCTAGAAATGTATCCTTTTTTTCCCTAGATTGTCCAATTTGCTGGCACATAATTGTTCTTAATAGTTCCTTATAATCTTTCTTGTCCTGTGGCATTGGTTGTTATAACTCTTCCTTAATTTCTAAGTCATTTATTTGTGTCTTCTCTCCCTCTCTTTTTTCCTTATTTTAGCTAAAGTTTTGTCAATTTTATCTTTCAAATAACAAATTCTAAGTTTCATTAATATTTTACGCTAATTTCCTATTCTCTTTTATTCATTTTTGCTTTGATATTATTTACTTCTTTCTGTTAACTTTGGTTTAATTTGTTCTTATTTTCCTATTTCCTTGAGGTGTAATGTTAGGTTATTTAAGATCCAACACATTTTTAAGTAAGTTGAAATATCTATGCAAATCAGAATAATGTTGACATCACATATAAATTATTTCTTATCTTTATGCTTGTGCTCTTGTCAACTTGCATATATGAAGTCTCATTATTATTATCAATGATGAAATAGTAAAAGTGAATATTTATTGAAAACTAGCAGCTCTATTGCTCCAGTTATTGTACTAAGCACTTTATATGTTTCTTTTTTTAAATATCTTAGCAACATTACAAAGTTTGTATTATTGTTATTATTGCTATTACACAATAAAGTTGCTGACATTTTTGTGGTCATGTAATTAGTTCAAAATCACACAACCAATAAACAGAGAAAGTAAATATTTAACACAAGAAGTTTTCTTTTAGAAATTGAAAGTTTTCGAGGCTGGGCATGGTGGCTCACACCTGTAATCCCAGCACTTTGGGAGGCTGAGGCAGGCGGATCACGAGGTCAAGAGATCAAGACCATCCTGGCTACAGAGTGAAACCCCCATCTCTACTAAAAATACAAAAATATTAGTCAGGCGTCGTGGCGGGCACCTGTAGTCCCAGCTACTTAGGAGGTGGTGTGCGCCTGTATTCCCAGCTACTTGGGAGGCTGAGGCAGGAGAATGGCGTGAACCCAGGAGGTGGAGCTTGCAGTGAGCCAACATCGTGCCGCTGCACTCCAGCCTGGGCAACAAGGTGAGACTCTGTCTCAAAAAAAAAAAAAGAGAAATTAAATGTTTTCACATTATTGTTTTGATCCTCTTATCTTTAAAAAAATTAAAATAAGACAATTATTATGTTTAATTTTAATGTTTAATAAACATGATCAGAAATAGATTTGAAGTCATTATGTAAGGACCTAAGATGTTAAATATTGTATTTTGGTTCATCTCTCTTTTTATATATATTAATATGTTATAGCTCTTTATAATTTTTTCAATATCTACAATGTATGTCAAAATGAACATACACACACACACACACACACAGAGGTGTGTGTGAAGGAGGCAGACAGAAAGAAAGAGAGAGAGAGGTTTGTTTTAAAGAATTGGCTCATGTGCCGTGTGTGCTCACACGTCCCAGTAGGCTGGAAACTCGGGCAGGATTTCTATGTTGCTGTCTTCAGGAGAATTATCTTTACTACAAGATCCTCAGTTATTGCCCTTATGACCTTCAACTAGTTAGATGACTCTCATTCACATTATGAAGGGCAATCAGCTTTACTCAATTTATTGATGTAAATGTCAACCACATCCAAAAATTACATTGACAGCAACATCGAGACTGATGTTTGACAGAGCAACTGGGCACAATAGTCAAGCAAAATTGACGTGTAAAAGAAAACACCACAGATGTCTAATTTGTAATCATCGCTTTGTTATTCTAAGAAATCTAAAATAAGTAAGCCAACAGTAATTCAGCTGGTGCTTTCCGAAGGATATTAGAAAATATAACTGTGAAAGGACTGTAGCGGGGAGACACTGGCTTCTTCCTTTTTACCAGTCAGACTTCTTTGTTAACAAAAGAAATCTTACATTTTAATTTTTTGTTAGTATATTTATTCTGTTACTTTCCATCAAACATGCCTAACTGTCCTAGATTTCATTAAGTTTAACCTAAAGAAACAAACAAGTGTTAAAATCTATTAAAAAAAAAAAAAGCAATATTCTAAACAAAACAATTTCTTAAGAAGGCTATCTTAAAGAAAACAGCAACAATACTTGTCCTTAAGAATCTCAACTTAATTCTAAAACTAAAATTTGCATTAAAATTGCTCATATATCACAGTACAAATATTCAGTGCTACAACTGTTATGTTGATTAATGTTCACATGCTATATTTGACTAAAGACATTAAGGTTGGTCTAGAGATGAGATGTCAAGGACTTACATAATTCCTTTTATTTCATAATTATAGTGGTTTAAAACATTTATGAATTCATTTCATACCCATTCTTACATTAAAAGTGTGCTGAAATTCATTTACATTTGAATAATTTTGAATGATTAAAATATGCAAAAATCTATATTTAACCTAAATACTATATTTATGATTTTTACATCCCTGTTGCTTTTGCACAAAGAGGATGATCATTAATTGATTTTGTTCAACAGACTGGTATGTGTTTTAAAAGTTCTCTGCTCTTTGAAATGCTTTATACTCCTTTGAAAATGTTAGCATTATGAAAATGGAAAGTTTCAATTGGTAATGTACCATAGGAAAGAAAGTTTATGATGGACACAGGGATGGAAACAACACACTGTCAGTGGGGTGGAGGGAGGGAGAGCATCAAGATAAATAGTTAATGAATAGGGGGATTAATACGTAAGTGGTCGATTGATGCATAAAGCAAACCACCATGGCACATGTTTACCTGTGTAACAAACGTGCACGTCCTGCACATGTATCCTGAAACTTAAAATTCAATTCAATTCTAAACGGAAAGAAAGTTGATGTAGATGTGGACTACAAAAAGGACAATTTTCACTGACAGATAGATAATGGTGATTCTAACACCAAATTAATGGGAAAAGAAAGGCAAGGTATTTCTCCCTGGATCTCAGTTTTCTCCTTTGCAAAATATAAAATGGTATGAAATTAGGCATGAAACATATAAACATTCTTAAATTATGTTTACCTCGTTCTTATGTTATATTGTAATATATCACAAATATATGAATGTGCACATATGCGTAGATATGCTTCTACAAGTTGGAAGTGTCAACATTTTAGTTTGTAAATAAAAATAAACAACAGCAGCAAAAATGTCAAATTGGTTCGTATTTTATTAAGTAATAAAACAATTCACTTTGTGGATATTATTTCTACAGAATATAGAAGAGATTCTAAGCTTAAATAAGGCAGTAAATGCGCAAAAATATATGCTATGGTCTGTGCTCATGAGTGGGAAAAGCAAATATTGTACAGTGTGCTAAAAGTGTTTGACAGTAGAAAGGCTGAAAAGTTATGAAAGACACTGAGTTTGCAAATGTTATTCTCAGAACTGTGAGAGCAGTTCTGGGCATGGAAAAGGAAGTGCATAATAGAAACATGATCAGAATCCCTGAAATCCCAGAGACAAATCTATCTGTATTTTCGTGTGCTTCCATAATAGGGTATCACATTTCCATTTGGGTGCTGAACTTTCCTGCTGCTGTCAGGCATTTAGTATCTTTCCAATTTTAGACTTTAAAATAAAAATCAGCATTTCTACTCCAACTTTTGCAAATCCTCTGAAAGAGGCAAATTAAATAAAACACTGACTGTGAATACTAAGGCAAGTGGAATTTTCCAAACATTTTATGTTAAAATAGAAGAGTAGAGCAGACAATGAAATGGTGGTCCTTAAGTTATTTGTTTTGTCTTATGCACTTTTTCACGTATGCCAGATTTTCTGATTTTTTGTATTATCTAACTTAAAATTTTTAGAAGAGGAAACTGTTCTTCTCTTTCAGCATTTTAAATATGCAGTTTAAAAGCTGAATTGATGTCTTTATAAAGCAAAGGAAGACACAAAGTTATTTAAAAGAGAAGACCGCAAGGATAAAAAGAAAACTGTTTTTATGTTAAAAAATAGTAATACAGGCAATGGCTTGTTGTGAGAGCTCAAAAATCATTTTTCCATTCAAATAATTTCACAGTGTGCATTAACTCTTTCTCCCAGGAATAAGTATGATGATTTTCACTAATGTTATGAATAGGGTGGAATTGAGATCGGCAAAAAGATAATCCTGTATGTATATGGGATATGTTTGCCATCAGATCTTAAGACACGTAACCATTAAATATTTACTTGTAGTGGGCAGACCATTCTTACTGAGTCTGTTCTAGTCATTTTTCCAATCCTTCCAATCCAAGGCAACATCTTTCTTTCCTTTCATTTCTCTTTGTAGGAAAAGCTTAAGGGAAAGATTTTTCTGTGCTGGTGCTGATGCTGTATGTTCCAGCAGATCTTCAAAGAAATGTAAGATAATTGATCAAAGTAAGGAATAAAATAAACTTTTTTTCTGAGCTCTACTTGATTACCTAAGCATTACATTTTTATAAAGATAAAATTTATACAATTCAAATATATTTAAATAACTTTTCATTGATCAAGAGCTATCATCAAGCCCTCAATTAACTGTGTGAATGACTCCATGGACAAGCATACATTTTTTTCATTAATAAACCAGTATTTATGCATTTGTTTTCTTCTTTGACTATAATATGTTCACTCAGTTGGAATTGGTATTATCTTATCTCGAAGTTATGGAGTACTGCCTTTATTTTAGATGAGTCATGATTAATATGAATTATCAGCTTAAGATCACATTTCTTATGTGGAAGAATGTATTGATAGTTCTCAGTCTCTCTCTTACACACGTTTGACCTATAAGCAAATAATTTCAACTCTGCCTTATGACATGTCCAGAGCCTATCACTTCTCACCATGTTCATTTCTATCATCCGGGTCCAAGACAACATTAAACCACGTGGTACTTCTGACAATAGCATCCTAATTAATTTCCCAATAGTCAATTTCCAACACAATATCCATAGTGAACTTTTTGAAAGATTTCAGACCATACTATACATCTGCTCTAAGGACACAATGATTCTTCTCTGACCATTCTAAACCAAATGGCACTATCACCCTCATTTTCGCTCCCCAAACCCCTTCCAGATGATTTAATCTTCTCTAGAGCACTCAGAACCATGTGGCGTCATACATTTCTGTACATTTGTTAATAATTTATACTCCATAATATAATATAAAAAAAAAGATTAGTCAGAAACTTTAGTTTCTTTCTTTTTGTATCTCTAGTGGCTAGAACGCTGCCTGGTTCATGATAAGCTCTTCATCACTTTCAGTTGAATTAGTAAATAAAATTAAGAATTTATTGAAACTCGTGGCTCTAACTAAAATACAATGAATCCGATAGATGTGTATTGGTTTAAAAAAAACCCTGCAATTTCATTTAATATAGATCACATTTGTCACTCTTATGGAATAATTACATAGCAATCACTACATTTTTTTGTCTGTCTCCTATGCTACAAGGTAATATGGTAAGTATTATGCTACAAGGTAATATGGTAAGTGAATATTTACCTTGAGAAGCTGAACCATGTCAAATTGATTCCAGAGCCTGTGTTATGCAACAGTCAACAATGCCCAATTTAAGCATTTTGAGTTAAGTGTTCTTGCACCAAAACCTGCATTGGGCAATATGCAGCAAATCTATAAACTATTTTCCCAAATCCCTAAGTTGTACTTCACCAGATCCTTTTCTCCAGTCTCAAATAACTTTGGTTATCACTATGCTGCTTCCATTTGTTGCATGCTTTTTGTGATCGGGGTATGGCTTTTCAAATTGTGATCCTGACCCTACCTGGCATTATTCAGATTACCTCCATAATGGTTATCTCCTTTCATCCAAGACCTCAAAAGTTTCTCACATGTCATCTTTCTTTGTGGACTTCAGTTCCACCTTGTTCGTCATTTCATATAATGAAACATTCCTGTAACGCCTTACAAAATGACTCGAGTCACTTTTGCATTTCATTCGGGTAATGCCTTTGCTTTTCTTCTGAACCTGGCTCATAGCGTATACTGTAATTCAGATGAATTTATTCATTTTGAGAGAAGTTAGTTGTTTCTTAGATGAAACACACCATTTCACACTTAATATTAGAGTAATACAAAACAACAGTGACTTCCACTTGTTTATACTAGCAGTTAGCAGTTTGCAATCTGGGCTTACTGATACCCAGAAAGTAGAGGTTCCAAGGACCCATGTAAATGGTTTTCAAAACTGGTGTGTGTGTGTGTCTGTGTGTGTGTGTGTGTTTGTGAGTGATTTCCGGGAAGAACATTCATAATTTTCATAAGATTGTCATCAGATTGTCAAAGGGGACCCTGACAATAAAAATCTTAAGATTATTCACATTTTATATTGTCATTTTACTTATTTCATTAAACCTAAAGCACCTAGATTTTATACATTTTTTTTGTGCTTTTTCGGTTTTCCATTTCATCCCAATGTGTATAGAGTTGCTATTATTTTTTCTATCTGGCCTCATTTGCTTAAAGTTTTATTACTCATGCCCCAGGCAAAGCTGAGCCTTTTGTATTATATTTTGTTTCTTGAGGCACAATTGTTTTCTACGAAGGAGATAATACCTCAAACATACAGACTGGGCATCTTTGTCAAGGAGGTGTGTGGTGGAATGTGAGATGTGAGTTCTGTTCTGCCCACAGCCTTTGTCAGCCAGCAGCAAGGAAAAAAAAAAAAAAAAAAATGTCTCCTGTTTGAACAGAAAGAATATAGATAGGAGTTACCATCACTTAAAAAAAAAAAAAAAAAAAAAAAAAAAAAACAGCAACAGCAATTTTTGTTTGCAGCTGTGTTTTCCTGCCAAAGTAAACATGGCTATACTGTGTCTCACCATTTGTCTTTCTATCTCTCTTAGTGAGGAGAAATAAAAATGCACACTCTGCTGATGAGTTAAATTATTTTTTGAGGCAAAGGTAATAACAACTTTTTTCAATTATTTTTGCAAACATTAGTATTTGATCTTCATTAAGAAAGTTGATGCACAGTATTTGCTGATTACTAATCAGCAATATCTATTTTTTGCCCATAATTTATCACATTTACAAAATTTTCCTCACCCTATAAGATCAAGAATTCCTAGTGTTTGACAGAGCTTGTATCACTACGTGTGTGTGTCTCTGTGTGTGTGTGTGTAAACGATGGATCACAGTTCAGATATACAGAAGAAAACATCATCAATATATAAAGTTATTTGTTCTTTAAAAGGTATTTTATCTGTTGTTTGACATTTATTGAATGTTGATAGGCTATTTGGCAATGCATAAAGCAGAATAATACATTCCACCTTTAATCATCATTTTCAGGGCAAATTATCACAATCTTGGGTCTTAAAACAATGGAAATTCATTATCTTATAATTCTGGAGATCAGAAATGCAATAATGAGCTAAACTCAACCTGTCTGTGGTGTGGTTTCTTTTAGGAAATTCTTGGGAGGTATGTTTTATGGCTTTTTCCAGGTTTCAGAGGCTGCCTGCATTAAACAGCTCCTAAACTCCTTCCTTCTCCAAAGTCAGCATTTGATGGATAAGTCCTTTTCGCATCACATCACCCTGACACTGACTCTTCTGCCTTCCTTTTCCACATTTAAAAACCTTTGTGATTGCGTTAGGCCCATCAAATAATCTAGAATAATCAATTTTAATGACTGCTAATTAGCAACCTCAATTATATCAGCAAACTGAATTTTGCTTTGTTATTTTACATAACATATCCACAGATTCTGGGGATTAGGATGTACACAGCTTTAAGAGCTATTATTCTTCCTACTTTAAGCACAAGCTCTGTGTTTTGTGCAGTGCCAAGTATCCTGTGGAGTTGAGAGAGGGAAGAACAGGTCAGAAATGGAGATATCTTTACAATAAAGTTATACATTAACTTAATAAAATGGCTTTATTAGAGTTACTACTAAAATACTTCTGTGCCAAAAGAGAGAACAACCTCCAATAGCTCAGGGAATCCTGGGGGATAGAATTGTTGTTATTTTTGACTCTATTCGTCAGTATTTTTTGAGTAAAAATTCCCTTACTACCAGATATCAGTGAATGTGAGAGGCGCTAGCTTTAGCTCTACATTGATCTAATTCTCATTAGGCTTGAGTTATGGTTTAATCCCACCAGCAACACAAAAAATTTAAAAAATCATTGTGTATAGAATACATTTTTATCTTGGAAAAAGTCTGAAGAACTGACATTTTACTTATGCCCTGACAATTCCTCTCAAGATCCACAAGTACATGGAATGCCAAATTTGTTTTGCATGGTGTGGATCACCTTATCTCCGCATTGGGGAAACTATTTATTGAATGTCTAGAAGAGTTGTTGTGTATTAGACATAAGATACACAAAGATGACAAAGACTTAGAGCATTTCTGTATCATGCACCACCATGCTAGAAGCACACGCAAGAGGAATGGACATTCAGATAGCTTCAGACTCAAACATCTTGTAGGAGGTGATACTTGATTTGATTCTTGGAAAAGAAGTAAGATTTGTATGTGACCAAAATGTGAGTTGGGATAGTGGGTTAACAGTGTGTGAAAAGAGGAAATAGCATAAGGAAAACACAGCAAGCATGTAAAACATCAGACTAATGTAGAAGTTCGATTTCTAAAATCTGAAGGTTCCAGGACATGTCTATAAATAGAATAGAATAAAAAGTATACAACATAACTATGAAATTGATTTTTAACAGACAAATCTGTTATAATATTTAAGGAAGTCTTCCATATGTACACATACGTAATAATGGCTTAGAGTAGATGAGTAAACTCTAAGTTCCTTTCCAAATACTATTTATTCTAAGTGGAGTAATTAGCATGAAATTACACTGAAAAATGTTAAAAACTGAAAAACTTCTGCCCTGCCATGGCAGTGAAGGCAGACAATATTCCAAAAATATATAATTATGATTGAATAATTTCAAATTGGAAGACTGACAATATAAGAAATACAAGAAGATATAATGCCACCTATGAAAGGAGGAGGTGACATTTGAGTAAAGTTCACAGTAATGAGAAGGTTCCAATAATATATCTAGGGGAAGAAGATTTAATTACTGTAAGGAGAACCATAAAGGCCTACAGTTGTTATAAAATGACAAAATTAATACAGATATATACAGCTAGTTATATATTTTATTCTTCAAACCAGGACATCTTATGGGTAAAAAAAATTTATTAAGGTATTTATTCATTGACAGAATTATTTATTTTGCTTCTTAGTCATCAACAGCTATCCAAACATTATCCTTGAAAATGTAATTATTTCTAAAACTATTTAAAATAACATATATCCATGTTAGTTGTATATGCATTTTAGCAACACTGTGTCAATTAAGGCAAAATATATCGCTTATATTAAACTTATATAAAAATATATAACTTATATTAAAGTATATGCATTTTAGCAACACTATCAATTAAAGCAAAATATATAACTTATATTAAAGCATGAAGTAAAAATTTTTTCCTTGTTATAAATTCATGCACTTTAGTTCATTTGCTTCATTTGTCTCTTCTTAGACAATAGGTATTTTTCTGAAAAATATTATTAAAAATGATAATGGTATTGAATTATCACCCATATAATAAAATAAATATTCATGAATTCTATACATAATTAAATAATAAAGTGGGAGAAGGACATTTTTTTAACAGAGTATTCCACGTAACATATACAGAAAGAATGAAGAAAATACAAAGTACAAAACTTTAAGGAGAAACAGCATATTTGCAAAGCCTCAAGAGTAACTCCCCAAATTATTAATTAATTGACATGGTGGTATGTCAACAAATTATTTAACATTTTTATCTTTATGAGGTGGCATTAGATTACTGTCTTCTTGAAAATGGGCTGGAGATAGTGATTTGCTTCTTGTAAGCAGAGTATGGAGAAGAAAAAAACAGTGACTGTAGCAGATAAATATGGTGGACACCTCTTAATCAAGAAATCAAGGTGAACATCAATAGTCGTAAGTCATGTTGATATCATATACCACCTGAAATATGAGTGTCATTTTACCTCTGCTGTATCCTTCCACAAAATTCATAACTACAGTATCATCATGAGACAATATTAAACCAACTAAAGTTGAAAGACATTCTACAAAATACATGGCCAATACTCATCAAAAGTGTCAAGGTCATGAAAAACAAGGAAATACCAAAAATGTGTTTACAGACTAGAGGAGACAAGAGGACTTGACTACAAAATAAAATGTGATTTTTTAATTGAATCTTGAAATAGTAAAATGATATTAATTTAAAAAGTAATTAAATCTAATTAAAGTGCTATAAATACTAAAAATATGAATAGTCTAATAAATTATAATTTATTAGTTTCTGTATATATTATGGTTCTATAAGATGTTAATATTGAGAGATGTTGGGTGAAAGCTATATAAGAACTCATCTGATCTTGACAACTACTTAGTAATTCTAAAAATACTTCAAAATACTTTTTAGAAATTATTTGTAGGATAATTTAATAAAAATAAATTTGTTCTTATTTTATCTCTACCTCAAACAAGTTGTATTTTTTCTTTTGTTTTCAGTTCTATAGTCTGAAAAATGTAGGATTAGATAAAGTAATTCACCTATGATGCTTTCTTCAGTATTCTGTGATTTCATTTGTAAGATTTTAATTATGTGGAGCCATAATCATGGCTCTTTGCCAAACATAGTGCTAGAAGCAGATATAGAGATTAGTGTGGAAGCTGACCTTCAAAATGGCCCTAGATGGTCTCCACTTCCTGGTACCCATTCCCTTTTGTGTGGGGTTGAATGTGGGCAGTGTTTGCTGAATCACTATCAATAAACACAGTATGAAAGAAGTGATGGGGGTGTTAGTTCTTAGTTTATAAAACAGTGCAATTCATCTTGGAATCTGTCTTTCTTCTTCTCCTTTTTTCCTCCTCTTCTCCTTTTGCCCTCCTCCTCCTCTCCTTTTGCCCTCCTCCTCCTCCTCCTCTTCCTCCTCCTCCTCCCCTGCTCTGAGAAAATTCAGATATCATGTGATACAGCCATGTGGACAGCCATGTGGAGAGTTTCAGGTGATGAAAATGTGAGGTCTGAAGCAATAATTTTTGTTCAGTAAGGGTTTATGTATTGTGTCCATCCTATCTAATGATATAATTAATGCAAAAAATAATGAACTATTATACAGAAGGAAACTGTTCTCAAATGCATTTTTTTTAGGGATTGTGACATGTCTCCTAATTATGATGTCTATTAGAATAGAGTAAGGCTTTGGTTATTTTCATGATCTTCATAGTTTCATTCTACATAGCAGATTCACTCTCATTTTTAAAAATTTTCTTGGCATTTCAAAGATTTTTTTTGGGGGGGAGTTCCTCCAGTCATCCTAAAATGGAAAATCTCATGTTATTTGTTTATTCATTTCTGCTTGTTTCAACCTTATACCGATTTCATCCTTTCCTTTCTTGCCACCCATAAATGTTTCTTAACACAATATTTAAGGACAAAATTTGGCTAAATAGAATATCATCTAATGTAACGCTTTCTCAAAAATCATGTGCATCTATACATTTACACTGATCAGTATATTTTTCTTTAGAATCATTCTATTGATGTAGAATATAGTATCATTAATATTAAAAATGTGTAAGAATGTTTTTATGATGATGGAATATCAACGTGGCTTATAATATCTTATTAGCTTGAAATAAACACATCTAATTCTGGCAAAATTCATATTCTTTATAGTTTCAGAAATAGTTAATGTTTTTAATAGGTCAAGTATGAAAAGTTAACTTTTGCTACTTTTTTTCATTTCAAATATTGAGGTTGATAATTTGAGACATTAATCTTAAACTTTCAAGGAAATTGCTAGTTGGACTAATATAAACTATCATGTCATTTCTGGAATTAGTTATTTAATTAAAATTTTCATTCATCTTCTTGAAAGTAGAATCAACTAAGAGGAAAAATTTAACTTTCAAGAACCTATTTCTAAGAAAATTATTAAACTTAAATTAAAAAAATAATTATTGGTTTGTGTATTTTATAGATATTTTATCTTCACAGTTGAGATTTAATCATATGAGAAAAATTTATGGAAATATGCATATAAGACAATGCTGCCTCAAAGTTGATTTTGTTTTATTTTGTTTTGAAATAGTAAACTTAGGACTGATAACTGAATTTAATAAATATATAGCTTTACTTAAAAATCCCCTTTACATATACATGAGAAACATAAAATATAGTTTTTATTTGTGCCTTCAGTGATTATTATTTTAATAGAATTAAATTTTTGTTAATTAAGTATATGATTCTTTAAAAAAGATCTGTTCTTTAAAAAAATCTGCAAACTTCTCTTTAATAAATTAACTTATAGATACAAAATCAAGCTTCATATTTAATGAGCTCTTATGAACATCAGCAACACCAATACTTTAAATAACTTTGAAAGCCCAAAGGCTTATGAGTTATTGGCAACTTTGCTCTTTTAATCATATGGTAAATTGAGTGACCTGCTAAGAGTTGAAATAAACAATCTCACCAGCAAACTCAAAATCCGCTGAAGAATATGAATTAAGATCTGCATTTTATTCAAATATATGAAATGCTTTTTTAATGCGGAAAAAAAGATAACTTGGGAAGTGAGCATATAACTGTAACTGCTAATTCTGCCTCTTCCTGCTGTTACAATGATTCGAACAGCGGAGAATATTAAATGAAATCCTGAAGTAATGGAAAGAACGATTGTGTTAAAAATGCTGAGACATAGGTCAACCGAGACTCGTGATGTTATTACCTTTCTGCTTGGCAGTTCCTCCGCAATGCAATAACTGATTGCAGAGTTCAGCAGGAAGGAAGATAATGTAATGATGATTCTAATTTTCATGTACCTTCTCTTCGTACTTGTAGAATATCCTACATCACATTGCTTCAAAAACCAGGAACTGCCACACTGTGCTCTGCCACTTGCAAGTAGGAAATAAACATTTAAAAGGCATTTATATTCAAGACTGAGTTAGCGTGTCTGGAAAATGAAAGAATGGAAACAAAGATTAAGAATATGTTATTCCTGGCAGAAGAACAGAATTAACGGATTAGCCAAGGAATCTAAAGTGTTTCCATTATTGCTCTGCCACTTATTGGATGTAATCTTAGGCAAATTATTTAGTATCTCTGTGTCTTAGTTTGTCAGCTGTAAAAATGGTGTTAATAATAAAAATAATAGTATCTACTTCAAGATTTTGTCAGACAAAGGAGTGTTGACATGTAACAAGATGTCTATTTTTATGCCTCTAAAGATTCCCTTGTCTGGTTTTTTTGAAGTAATAAATAAAATTATTTTCTTATTTAGAAAAAAAATCACATCAGCTTTAAAAAATATGGAAAATAAAAAAAATAACAAATAATAAAGTGTAATCATGCTGAATACCAAAATTTAGAAGTAACTATTATTTCGTCTAATTATTTTATTTATATAATAGGAATATCTTTCTTATAGTAAATATACTTTTACAATACCATTTGTAATGATTGCATAGTATTTATTTCACTAGGTTGCATCATAATTTATCCACTATTTAATATCTAAGGAGTCCTCAACTTCTCATCCTCTAAGTACACAGCAGTAAACACATACCTCTTAGTGTAATTGGGAAAATTAAGTTAGATAATACATATAGACAATAACATTTTTGAGTTCTTTAGCTATCGTTATTGTTTAGTAATTACAATGGAAAGTGTTTTAATTTTGTTATAACTCTTTTACATCTTTCATTATATATTGGGGAAACTCAGACATGCTGAATTATTAACACACATATTATACACATTATTAAGATTTTAAACCTAAAAAGCACTTTTAAATTGAAGTTAAGCATATCTGTCTTAACTACATTTTTCTTTTTTTCTCTCCAAGGAAATTAAATTCTCAGAATCCCTTCTCATTTTTCTTTCCTATTTCAAAAGACTCACTTCAACAGTCCTCCAAGCAAAGACTGAGTACACCCTTTAAATTACATGATTATACTATGCACAGTCTCATTTATTACCTGCTATGCAGTTAATAGGATTATTTTGCCCTGAACCATCTGTTAATATATTTGGAGGTGATTTTCTAATGCAAATAATTTAATTTTATATCTATACTATAGGGAAATTATTTTAGTTTGCAGCGACGTGAAATGCAAACTGTGGAAAACACTAGTGAGAAATTCTGAATAATTATTTTGTTTTAGATTTTAAAAACAAATATTTGCTCTATTCTTTATTAAAAAATACATAGCATGCAAATACCTGCAATTCAAAATTATTAATATGGTCTCTAAATATGAGCTTACATGTTTAAACAATATGCAACATTTTTATATAAAGGCTATGTTAAAATATTCTGAGATTTTTGTCATGTGCTGCCAGTCCACGATTCCAATAAAACAAAGATGTTGGGTATATTTCTTAGATTAGGGTCCTTTGACACTTGTAAAACAAAGAACATACTGTCTTTAATGATGAAATCTTTATTAGGATGTAAACTTGTGAATTTTATTGACTGCATAGTTCATAGCACATACATTGTCTTGACATCCACTTATTAATTATTATTTCATATTATACACTAATATGTACATCCATTGTCATAGGACTATAAGAACTTATTTTAACAAGTGATAAAGTAGTACAGATTACTATGACACTTTTAGTGACTAATGTAACTTCTAATATTATTCTGAGATCCATCTCTATTTACAATTCAAATGCCCTGTGTTAATTTGTCTAAACAAAATAGTACTTACAAAATAGAGAGTATGCAAACAATGGAAACCAGTCTTTTTTTTCATGAGTATTATCATTATTTATTGTCAGGAATGCAATAGATTTCAAGATGTTATGATCAATCTAGAGAATCGTAGTAAGAATCTGAAGTTGTGTCTGAGCATCAAAGTAAAGCTGTCAGTTGGTAATGTTTGTTTAAAAAGTAATAAATTTAAAGGAGATTAGTAATATATATGCTGTGTATTAATCATGCCCAATAAAGTCACTTTCTCACACCAAATTTTGCTCATTTTCAATTCCTCTTTGGCTTATTATTTCTTTATTAGGCAAGTTTCTTGCAGCTGCAAGAAATAGAAACAAAGAATAGTGTAGGGCAAAATATAACAACAAAAATGATTTAATTTGATTGGATTATATGACTGGCATTCTCAGTGTTACACGTATGTTCATGTTCAGAAATAGGTAGACATAGGGCTCTCAAATTTATCTAAGAGTAATGTCTTTTTTGACTCTGTGTTGCCTTCATTCTTTTTTTTTTTTTTTTTTTTTTTTTTTGAGATGGAGTCTTGCTCTGCCACCCAGACTGGAGTGCAGTGGTACAGTCTCACCTCACTGCAACCTCCGCCTCCTGGGTTCAAGCAATTCTCTGCTTCAGCCTCCCGAGTAGCTGGGATTACAGGCACCTGCCACCACACCTAGATACTTTTTGTATTTTCATTAGAGATGCGGTTTCACCATCTCGACCAGGCTGGTCTTGAACTCCTGACTTTGTGATCCACCTGCCTCGACCTCCCAAAGTGCTGGGATTACAGGTGTGAGCCACCGTGTCAGGCTGTGTTGCCTTCATTTCAGTGCATTATCTGCCTTGGTGCTGGCAAATGTGACTACCAAAATTTCCAAGTTTTGTATTATCAGTTTATAAAAGCCAGCAGAAAGGAGTGCCTTTACTCAAAACTATGGAAGAAATTATGCTGTACTCTCATCCCTGTAGCGAAAAAGGGTAATTAGATTCAAAAGCATAGCTTTGACTAATGGTAAGAAGGAAATGGACCGTCAAAGGAAATGTAGCCTGTATAATGGAATGAATGTTTAGGTCCTCCCCAAATTCATATGTTGAAATCCTAAGACCAATGTGATGGTGTTAGGAGGTGGGACCTTTGGAAGTTGATTAGGTCATGAAGGCAGAACCCTCATGATTGTGATGCGTGCCCTTACTTAAAAAAAAACAAAAACAAAAACAAAAAGAACCCTAGAGATGGACATCTGTGAACCAGAAAGTTGGATCTGCATAAATAGAGATAAATTCATGTTTATGGAGAAGACAATTGAATATTGTCAAGATGTCTTTCACTAAAATGATCTGTAAATTCAAAGTCATTTCTGTCAAAATCCCAGCTGTCATTTATAAAAATGTACAGCTATAAAGCTGTACACACTGATATTTAAAGGTATATGAAGTCGTAAGGATGCAGTATAGCAAAAATAATTTTGAAAAAGAAGTAGAAAATTGAAGTACTGAAACTATCTAATTTCAAAATTTGTTATAAAGTCATAGCAATTAAGAGTACCCTGGTAGAAGGATAGACATATAGATCAATGGAAATAAACTGAGAGTTTACAGATAAATTTTTACACCATGGTAAATAGATTTTATACAAAGATGTCAAGAAAATTTAATGGAATTAGAAAACTCTTTAGCAAATGACAGTCAGTCTGTCAGACAGCCACAGGCAAAACAACTTTGACCCTTACTTTAGATCATACACATATATGTAACGGCTAAAACTATACACAAGAGTAATGATTCATACAAAATTAAAATGTAAATTGAATTCCACAAAATTCAAAATATTTATAATTCAAACGACATCATTAAAAAATGAAATGACAGGCCATAGACTGAAGAGAAATAATTACAGATTCTGTATCTGAGAAAAGGTTTATTATCTGAATATGCAAAATTTTAAAACTCATAAAACATTTTTACAACTTCCATTTTTTTAAATGTGAAAAATGTGAAAAAAGTTTCAGTAGACATCTTAAGAAAGATTATGTAAAAATAACAAACAAGTACATGAAAACTGCCCTAGTAACATTAGGAAAATAAAAATTGAAACCACCATCTGATACTACTAGACACCTACTAGATTGATTATAATATAAAGACAGACAATGCAAAATATTTCTGAGTATTTAGATCAATGAAAATCACCATACATTTCTTGTAGGAATGTGAAATAACAGTGACACTTTGGGAAATATTTTGGCAGTTTCTTTAAAAATAAAATATAAGAAACAAAAATCTAAATACCACACGTTCTCACTTATAAGTGGGAACTAAATGATAAGAATTCGTGAATACAAAGATGGGAACAACGCATATGGGGCCTATCAGAGGTTGGAATGTGGGAGAAGGGAGAGAATCATGTAAAATAACTTATTGATACTTGGCTTACTACCTGGGTGATAAAATCATCTCACAACAAACCTCATGACACAAGTTTACCTATATGACAAACCTGCATAAGTACCCCTGAACTTAAATGTAAAACTGAAACAACGACGACAAAAATCTAAGACCAAGTAAAAAATCAAAGTACAATAACATCATGCAACTACAATTACTGATAAAATGCAAAAGGAGAAAATAGTGAGTATTGAAGGGTCCAAGGAGCAAATGAAACTCCTTCTGTGAGAATGTAAATTGTTGCAATCATTTAGAAAACTGTTTCCACTTTTAGGTGTGTACCAAATAGCAAAGAGTACATCTATACACATGGGAAAGACATGTAACAGAAAGTTTATGACAGCACAACTCATTTTACTCAAACATCAGAAAGAACCAGAATGTTTAACAATCATGTAATAAATTAATTTTTATGTTCATTGAATGGACCACTGTAAAACAACTAGAATGGAAAATCTACAAATAAGCTTGAGAATATGGATAAATCTTACGAACATAATGTTGAGCAAAACACTGAATGATATATAAAGAAATAATATACAACAAACAAAGGATAAATATATATATTTGTGTAAATATATATATATATATATAGTTTGTATATTTCATGCAATTAATGTCAAATTCCATTAATCTCATGTAACATGAACGTTTTGCTTGATTTGATTTGTTCTTGTTTCTATTTTTTCTCTTTCATTTATTTCTCTTCTTTTGCCTTTCTCTTTCTTCTTCTTTCTTTCTTTTTCTCTTTAATAAGTCCATCTATCCATTTCTTTAATTACTAGAAATATTAAATGAAAATCTCCCTATTTATTATACATATCCAATTTATTGTGTACAACAAACTTAGTTTCTTCAAATGGGCCATTTAAAAAAGTGATAGACTGTTTTAACAGAAGTTCCAGGTGAGCAGAAAAAATAAGCAGGGTAGGCAGAGTTCCACATACTACCAAGTTAACCCCTCTCAACATAGTTCCCACTAATGCTAGCATCTTGCATTGGTGTGCTATATAGTTTGGAAATTTGTCCCCACCCAAATCTCATGTTAAAATGTCATCCTCAGTGTTGGAGGGAGGACCTGGTTGGAGGTGTTTTTGTCATAGGGGAAGATCCCTCATGAATGGCTTGGGCCAACTTCTTGGTGATAAGTGAGTTCTTGCTCTGAGCTCCCACAAAATCTGGTTATTTGAAAATGTGTGAGAAATCTCCCCTTCAGTCTCTTTCACTTGTTCCTGCTTTCTACGTATGACATGCCTGTTCCTGCTTCACCTTCTGCCATGATTGAAAGCTCCTTTGCTGGGCATGGTGGCTCACACCTGTAATCCCAGCACTTCGAGAGGTTGAAGCTGGCAGATGGTTTGAGTCCAGAGTCCAGGAGCTCAAGAGCAGCCTGTGCAACATGATGAGACCCCCGTCTCTAAAAAAAAAAAAAAAAATACACAAATTACCTGAGCATGGTGGCATATGCCTATAGTCTCAGCTATATGGGAGTTTGAGTCAGGAGGATCACCTGATCCCAGGAGGCTGTGGCTGCATTAAGCCATGATTGTGCCACACCAGTCTAGCCTAGATGACAAAATGAGACCCTGTCTCATAATAATAATAATAATAATAATAATAATAATAATAAATGAAAAGAAAGAAAGTTCTCTGTTTCCTGAAACTTCACCAATGCCAGAATGCTCTCCAGAAAGCCAGCAGAACTCTGAGCCAATTAAACTATTTTCTTTATAAATTACCCAGTATCAGGTGTTTCCTTATAGCAATACAAGAATGGCCTAATACAGTGTGGTATACTTATTTTAGCTGATGAAACAATATTGATACATTATTACTAAATAAAGTGCATAGTTTACTTTGGAGCTTTTTGTGTATATTAGTATTCACTGGTTGGTTTGTACAACAATATGGGTTTTGATAAATACATAGTATCAAGTATGAACCATCACAGAGCCATTCAGAATAGTTGCCTGCCCTGACTCCTGAAAATCCCTGTACTCTACCTATTTATTCCTTCCTCCTTCCCTCTGAATTATTGGCAACCACTGATCTTTTTACTACCTCTATAATTTTGCCTTTTCCAGAATGTGATGCAGTTGGAATCACACAGAATGTATCCTTTTTCAGACTGACTTCTTTCACTTATCAATAACAATTAAAATATCCTCTCTCTTTGGTCATGGCTTGATAGCTCACTACTCTTCAGCACTGAATAATATGCCATTGCATGGATGTACCACTGTTTGTCCACCATCTTTTCATATATCGAAAGTCATCTTGGTTGCTTCAAATTTTTGGTGATTATGAATAAAGCTACTCTAAACAGTCATGTGCAGATTTTTGTGTGAACATATGTTTTCCACTCACTTGCATGAATACCTAGGAGTACTATTGCTGGATCATAGGACAAAATTATGTTTAGCTTTGTGGCATTTTTTGGTATAAAATTGACAATTTCTTTCACACTGCCTTACCAGTTTTCATACCTACCCCTCTGTCATCCTCTCCAGCTTTGGGGTCATCAATGTTTTCTATTTTAGCCATTTCTAGTAGGTGTGAGATGATATCTCATTGTGGCTGTAACTCCTAATGACATGATGCATAAAGAATGTGAACTAATCTATTTAGCTGCTGCATACTGTTCCATGCTACAAAAATACCATAATGTTCTGATTAAAGTATATTAGCTACTGTTTTATTCACTATTGTAAATAATATTGTAAGAAACATATTTAACATGTATGCCTCACACGTAAATAATTACTTAGGACAGATTTTTAGAACTAAAATTGGATGGCCAAAAGTATATAAATTTAAACATTGATAGTCAATATTAAATTGATTTTCAAAAACTCTGTGGCAATTTATTCTTCTTTACTTTTGTTTATTGTGTCCTAAATATTTTTCTTCTCTTTTACTAAAAAAAGGTACTGTCATTTTCCTAACTTTTGTTAGCATGTTAATACAATAGTAACGAGGGAAGGGATACATAGATAAAAACTTGCTGAGTAACTACCTATCTCAGATCCTTGAGAAAAGGCTTTCTTTCATTTGTCTGGAGACGCCATTCCAGCTTTTTAATTCGATTGCTCTTACCATGGGCATATAGTTCAGTGAGCTGAGCCACAATCTACCTAATCTCTTCTTGGTTAGGTTTTTCATGGCCATTTTTATTGAAAATACACATCAATCCTAGAATTAAAGACAAAACATTAACTGCCACATTAAATAATCTTAACAAACTATATTCTTTATACTCTGTCCAGTATTTCAACTTTTCATAAGTATATTCATTGATACTTTTAATACCACCATTGATGTTCAAATTTTAGAAAATACAAATTCTTTTGGTAAAGAAAAATCACAGATTTTGATTTTAATTTTGAAAGTCACCCTGTGGCTTTGCTTTAGTGGACTAACTTTTGGTCCCCAAGGTTAATTCTTCCTATTAAGTTATTTCTCTCTTATCTGTCTAACCTCTATATCTTTGGTCTTATGAGCATCCATAACTCCTGCCTATTTGTCTAAGTAATTGGATGATTACTCCCTTTTCCAAATCATTAATAAACTCTAATATTGACTGCATCCAGAAAAGATTAGTAGTGCCCTTGCCGGGTGCTACCTCTGTGAAAAGAGAGGCTGTAACTCCTGATCTCCAACCTCCCCTCCTTTCTGAACTTCCTTTTCCTCATTACTAACCTCTCCCTCTCAGCTATTTTTTTTTTTTTCACTATCAAAAAGAATTTCATGCCCTGAGAGGTTTGTGTGTCTATAGAACTTTTCTTTAGAAATCAGTTCAAACCACTTACCTGTCATCTTTTCGGTTAATTGTCATGGTTCACTGTAATGTCTCCAAGTAGCAAGTTCTATACTGATAGTCCCATTTTGCATTGAATCTGAAGAATAAAGAGACCAAGTACACTTTTAAGGACACATGACAAGAGATAAATCGAATTAGGAATAAACTTAGATTTTTGAATTGATTCTTCAACAGTTATTTACTGTGTCTCTTTTATAAGGGCTCAAATATAACAGAAAGCATCCCTCTTACCTTTTCCCTAATAAAATGTATGATGTTTCAGTAAGCACAGAAAGAGACATAAGATATTACTAGCACTGCTGTATTATTAAAATAATAGGAAAACGTATTTTATATGCTTCCGCTTTTATTTCCATGTTTAATCAGTAATTAAATACTGTATGTGTAGAAATCACTAGTTTCACTTTTCCCCTTATTTTGCCAAAACTTTGTTGGGAAACTCTGTCAAGCTTGAAATAAAAAATAAATCAGCAATGTTACTTGTTAGTTGTGGAATCACTACCAATACTTGGTAAATTTAAAAGCAATTTTTCCCCGAAAGTTTCATTCTTGAAGCAAAAATTATGTTTTACTTGCATAATTTAGAGTAAATAAAATATTTTCATATGTATTCTCTTAATCTGAGCACCTGTTTGAAATTCATATAATCATTCACATTTTATAAATGAGGAAATTGGGGTCAGATAGTTTAAAGAATTTTAAAGAGTTAAGGATGTCTTAATCCTTAAATAAAAGAACTAAAATCAAAATCCAGATGTTCTTGCTCCAAGTCAGTAACATTGGCATGTTCATCGGAATAATACTTACTAAGGGTTTACCATATGCCAGGAACTGTGTTAACTGTTTTATGTGTATTGTCTCATTTAATAATTAAAAGCACTAAATAAAATAACTATTAGTAATATTCTAGGCTTACAACTGAAAAATTGTAGGTATTAATTCCATGGCTAGTTGAGAGTTAAGATGGGTATACAATCCACATGTCTGCACCCCATACAATTCCATATTAATTCCTTAGCTAGTTGAGATAATTCTGTACTAATTTCATAGCCACTTGAGAGTTAAGATGGTTATACAATTCACATGTCTGCTCCATAGCTAGTTAATTCCATACTAATTTCAAAGCTAGCTGAGAGTTAAAATGGGTATACAATTCACATGTCACCCCATAGCATGACATTCACTTTCTGTCACTTCCTGACACTAATTAAATCAAAAAGAATCAATAATTTAATGTCTATTTTATTAAATTAAGGCCAAAATAGAGCAGCTGCTTTTCACTTTTCATAAACCCTCCTGTATATTCTATACATTATAAGTCAGGGGAGTGACCTTATTGCCTGATTTACCACGGTGTGGTCTGCAGAGCAGTAGCAATAAGTTCACTTAAGAGATTATGGGAAAGGTAACACCTCAGGCCTGGCCTGCCAGGCCTATTGCATCACAGTTGTCATTTGAATAATACTCCCAAGGTGATTTTATGTGGATGTTAAAGTTTAGAAAGTATTGCCTTAGTGTACCAACAATGACCAAAAACAATTTTGAAAATTACAGATATAGTGAAGAATTTTTTTAATTTACATTTTTTTGATTAGGTTTGTGGCTATTTCGAAATATAAAATATCTTTGCTCATCGTATCTTTGAACTTCGTAGTGTTCCATGGTTTTATATATATGAAAGAAATTTGAGAAAAGTAATTTTACATTAGGCTGTATTGATCCTACTTTTTCTTTTGTCTTCTAGATTTCACTATAAAGTCCCATTCAGATTTAATATATTGTTAACAAAAATACTTTGTATATATCAGCAAATTGTGCTACCTTGTTGAGAAACAGCAAGGGAGATATTAGCTTAGTAAACTTGAAGCACTAATTAGAAACTTGTTTCCTAGGGAACATCTAAAATCATATGCTAGAAAATCATGAGAGATAATACATATAAACCAAAGTCTTTTCTTTTCTTTTTTTTTTTGAGACGGAGTCTGGCTCTGTCGCCCGGGCTGGAGTGCAGGGGCCGGATCTCAGCTCACTGCAAGCCCCACCTCCCGGGTTCACGCCATTCTCCTGCCTCAGCCTCCGGAGTAGCTGGGACTGCAGGCGCCCGCCACCTCGCCCGGCTAGTTTTTTGTATTTTTTAGTAGAGACGGGGTTTCACCGT